>NW_005843277.1:196249-217050 GCF_000455745.1 Alligator sinensis | reverse complement strand
AGGGAGCCAGGGACCTTGAGCAGGGGGGGTGGGGCCCTGTAGGGGATAGGGTCTGTAGCCCTCCAGGGGCGAGCTGGGACCCTGGGTCTGTGGGGGAGGCCATCCAGGGTGATGCTGGGACCCTGGGGAGGGGGCTGGGGTCCCGGGTGGGGGGCTGTGGCCCTCCAGGGGCAAGCTGGGGCCCTGTGCGGGGGCTGCACCCTGTGGGGACCAGGGGATCCACCCCTCCTGAGCAGCCCCCCCAACAAGGTCCCCCACACCCACAGTTCCCCCAGAAATTGCCCCACACCTCCCCACAGACCAACCCACATCCCTCCACACCCACCTACGTGCCTTCCCCCACACTGCTTCTCACCCCCTTCCTGCAAACACCACATCCCCCATCACATACCCATCATGTGTAAGAAAACAAAACACACATCAACACATATAGGTATTTAGAATGTATTTCTTCATGATGATAGAGACACTGATAGGCTTCCAAATTGCTTTAACATTGTAAATATACCAATAAAGCATTACCCAAATGATTGCTGTCTCTCTCTCTCTCTCTGTCTCTAGATATGTGTGTGTGTGATTATAAACTACTGCAAGACCGTTTCAGGCTGGACATAAGGAAGAATTTCTTTACTGTCCGAGCCCCCAAGGTCTGGAACAGCCTGCCATTAGAGGTGGTTCAAGCGCCTTCATTGAACACTTTCAAGAGTAAATTGGAGGCTTATCTTGCTGGGATCCTATGACCCCAGCTGACTTCCTGCCCTTTGGGCGGGGGGCTGGACTCCATGATCTTCCCAGGTCCCTTCCAGCCCTAATGTCTATGAGATCTATGAAATCTACCCCCCTTTGTCCTGCTTCCCTCTGGCCCTTGCCCCCATTCCCTCAGATCTCCCATGGTAATATGTATGAGGACATCATTCCACATTTCCCCCAAGCTAAGGTCAGTATGTGTCAGCCTCATCTGCTCATCTAACACTGACCACCATGTCATTGGTCCCTCTCTTTCCACACGTGCATCCGCCTGGGTTTGTGTGCTCTCCTCCATTGCTGCACTTAGGAAAGAGGAGACAGGACTCTAAATATGAACACTGTCTTGTTTTCTGGGGAAGACTTAATTAGAGTCCAAACATGGGAACTGACCAGGGGTGGTCCCATGTACAAGGCAAGTGTGATAAATCACAGATTAATACAAAAGTAGGACTGGAAGCAGCTCTGGAGCTGTCCAGCCCCTGCTCAAGGCAGCATCTTACCTATCCAAGCTATCGCATATGAAACCTTGTTTTACCTGTTTGTAAAACTATGCAGTCACTCTGTCACACCACTACAAAGTATATTGCCTACAGACACTAATGCCACTAAAATGTGGCACAGGAAAAGAGGGAGATGAAGACTCTTAGAGTCCTGCTGCTGCAAGGGATTTTAAACACATTCAGGAGATGCACATAAGGCAGCCATCCCCTTCACCACTTTACAGAGAAAGGACCCTCCTTCCCCCACGAGTCTCTACCCGTCTGACTCCTCAGTAAACTTCCTGCCTGCTCCCAAATGTGGTGATTGGCATGTCCCTAATGGGAGATGGAAAACCTTAGCCAGAGCTGCAGCCAACTCCCAGTGCTGCTGAGGAAGGTAGGGATGTATGGGGAGGGGAACCGAGGCACTGTTAGCAATAGGAGGGGAAAAATTCCTCCCATCCCCATGTTGCAACTAGAAAAGCCAAGAAACATTGGTCCACTGATAGACACAGCTTGTTACAAGCCACAGCAAGATCCTCTGACATGTGGTCAGCAGCAAGTCAAGTGAGACTCTGGACAGTCCTTCTGGCTTCAAAATCTGTGAATCCCGTGTGTTTACCCCTGGACTCTGCTTCCGAGCTGTGCAAGGCTCTAGGGAAATAGTCCCACAAGAGCTCACAACAGATACATCGACAAATCACTGACTGCAACTTCAGTCCCTTCATTGCAGTCATGATGCAAGTCAGCTACACAGCCAGCTCTTCTTCAGGGACTAATTAATCATTTTGGATCTCCTCTTCTCAGTTTTCTCACAGCGTGAGGAGTGCACGACTCAGAGAAACCTGCACCCCTGGCAGCTAAATACCACAGTGATGGGGGACAAGAGACTGGAGGCAGGAGTAGATGGTCAGGAATCAAGCTGTCCTGGCATTGAAGGATTTAATGTAGAAAACTGAAGACAAAACCATTAAGACGAGCACAGTAAGTAACATATTCAATTCAATAATGTTTGGGTTTTAATAGAGAGGATCTTCGGAAAATGAATAATGAATTATATTTAAAAAATATTTAAGAACTTTATGTTCCATTTAATACAATTTAGAGTTGTCAGAAAAAGTAAGCATATAAGTATTCACTTAAAAAATGGCATATTTCTGTCCTGAAATCTTTTACCTTTTCTACAATAATGTATCTGAGCAGAGAACCAGGGCAGCAGCCCAGGGCACTGCTGTTGCGGAGGCAGGGGGAAATAGCCATGACCACAGGTCAGCAACATAGCAGGCACAGCTGCCCTGTGCATCACAACTTCCCTGGGCTTGGAGCTGCCCAGCAAACATGTCTCCCTGTTTATCAATAACCCCTGCAGTATCAAGAGCTATCTAGTTTCATGGCTATTGAAGATTTTCGGACTAAACAAATAAAGAAAAGGTCAAATATTTCTGAAGTAGATGAGTTACAAAATGTGGAGAACGCTGAGGGATGCTGAAAGCCCATGCTGATATATATTTCTGAGACTTGAAGCCAGTTTGCAATCAAATGGCTTGCAGGATGTGCACAAAGCTGTGTGTGCAATGGTCCCAGGTGACCTGGAGCTTAGGAGCCTGGCTGTGTCTAGGCTCTACGTCCCTAGGAAAATGGAAATACTATGGGATGACCGTTTTGCTTCATAATTTCATGCTGTGGGTAAGATTCAGGCACTGACATTCATGAAATGATTGGATTTAGGGTTGTAATAATCCCCTTTTCCCAAATCGAATGGACCTGCACCGGATGTGAATCTCAATTTAAAAAAAAAAAAGTTTCATGAAAAATATCGTCACTTTGAGAACCCTGATTTTTTTATCAGAAAACTCCCTTTTAACTGAAAATAAAGTGGACCTATAAAAAAAAATGAAGTAAGGGAGAATTGTGCACAAGAACGGTAGTTTTTTCTCTTGCTTCCCCTTCTCCTGACATGGATATCCTTTCCCTCCACAGGAATCTCAAAAGGCACTGGGTATAATGATGTCCAATTGCACCGCTGTGACTGAGTTCCTACTCCTGGGATTCTCCGATGCCTTGGGATTGCAGATATTGCACTTGGCCATTTTTCTAACAATATACCTGGCAGCCCTGATTGGGACCCTCCTTGTTATCACGCTCATAGCCTTTGACAGCCACCTCCACACCCCGATGTACTTCTTCCTCCTCAATCTGTCCATCCTAGACATTGGATCCATCTCTGTCGTTGTTCCCAAATCCACAGCAAATTCCATGCTGAACACCAGGTTGATTTCCTATTCTGGATGTGTCACCCAAGTTTTTTTAGTCCTCTTTTTCATTGCAGCAGACCTTGCCATCCTCACTATCATGGCTTACGACCGATACATCGCCATCTGCAAACCACTGCACTATTCAACAGTGATGAACAGGAGAGCGTGTCTGCAAATGGCAGCCACGGCCTGGAGCGCTGCTCTTCTGTTCTCTGCACTGCACACTGGTAACACCTTTAGGCTGCCCTTCTGCCACTCCAACATCATCAACCAGTTCTTCTGTGAAATCCCCCAGCTCCTTAGGATCTCTTTCTCTGATGTGTTTACTAGTGAAATTCAGATTCTTATTGGTGGTGCATTTATAGGTGCTGGTTGCATTGTGTTTATATTTGTGTCGTATATTCAGATATTCACTACTGTACTGAGAATCCCCTCTGAGCAGGCCTGGCATAAAGTAGTTTCCACCTGCCTACCCCACCTTATTGTAGTATTAATGCTTGGTAGCACTGGTATGATTGCCTATATGAAGCCCACATCTGGGTCCCCGTCAACTCTGGATCTCATGCTTTCTGTTCTGTATTCTGTGATCCCACCAATGATGAATCCAGTCATCTACAGCATGAGAAACAAAGACATCAAAGCAGCTCTGTGGAAACTGATAGGATGGAAGTGGTTTATTCCGCAGAAGATGTCAGTGATTCTCCAGTGACTGGTTTTACTGAACATTTTTATAGAATCAATCAACCATGTTATTAATACAGATTAATTGAACACGTGTCAGTTGTTTCTTTAGTTTTACACCATTTTAAATAGCCTCTGTATCTAATTTTAAGGTTGTGTCTCCATGAACTAGTTAGTCTATAAGATGCCGCTGTGCCCTAGCTAATGCCTCTGTATCTGTTGAATTTTATCTTTGATGTTGATGTTGTCATTTGTTACTGTACTATTGCAACAGCTCTTACATGCCTCCTATATCTCCTATAATCTCTGGTTCTTTCTCTGTTCTGGATTAAAACATTTTCTTGAGGTTTGATTAGTTGGGATATGGAAGGAGGGTATGAGAGTGTTTGAAAGGGGAGTGATAGTGGTCTTTAGAGAGTAGGTATCAGTGATTACTCAGGTGCTGGGACTTCTGGTCATGCTTTCCTTCTATGGGTTTTACAAGGGAGCTGAGGGGTTTCCTCTACACAATGCCGAAGGGATGGAAATGATTTCTTGTAAGTGTCTACGCACTTGAGCTCCCGTACACATCATTATTGTAGTGATGCTGAATTTTGATTGTCTTTGTATTTCACTATAGGGAGGCAGTAGATAGCTAAACCTGGGAATGTTGGAAATGAATCAATGATGGCAATCCCAAATTATGTCCAACATGCCTGTCCCTCAGTCTTTACATGACCCATAGCAGCTACTTTCACCTTTCCAACAAGCAGACTATTCTAAGAACTCCAATATTGCCAACAGTGTGACATTGCAGATGCCTCATGAAACACTTGTCTCTCCATACAACTGAATCAGATCCTCTAGATTTTCACCGAGTCTTTTTTTGACTCCAACTCCATTGACCACTTCTGTGATTTTGTCACCAGTGACAAAGTTGGCATGCATGGTCTGTACACAAATTACATGGATCTTTTTGTTTCTTGTTGTGGCCCTGCTGCTCCTCACGGTCCCTTTATTGTTGATAATCCTGTTTTATCTTCAGGATCTCTCCACCATCTTGAAACAGTCTTTAACTGAGAGGCGGGCTGAAAACCTTTCTCACCTGCTCCTCAACTTATGGGTGTAACTTTGTGTGACCGTGTGACCTATATGTAACCCAAGTTCACACACACTGCAGGATGATAATTTTCTACCCCTTAGGTATGGTACACAGCCATAACACCAATGCTGAATAAAAATGTACACTACACATGTCTTGGGGAGGAACTGCAGCTGCATGGACTTGCCATTAGCCAACTCAAGGATAAATCAAGAGCTGTCTGATAGAAGGGGATGGACTGAGCAAATCTGAAGGAACTCCCCCCAGTGCTAGTACAAGGAGGAGTCCAAAGAGCTCCTCCTCCTCTTTGAGAATACCAAGCAGGATGTTTATCAGCTATTGGGATATAACACTGAGGTGCCAGGGCTTACCCCGTGGTCACCTTGCCAGTATCCTTACTGACCATTTCTCCCCCTCCATCCCCACCACATCCTTGCTGATAACCTGAAACCCTCATCCTCTCGGTGTCCAGGGCCTGGAACGTGGACACTGCCACTGAACCATCTGTTCAAGAGCAATGCATCAAGATCATAGGAATCCTATTAAGCCCACTGGGGGATGGGGGGACTACCGCCACTGCTGGCCCACTGAGCAACCCTTGCAAAGCCAGCAGACCAAGGCACTTAAGGCAGCCCACCCCTGCCCCAGCTCTGGAATGAACTGTAGGCAAGGCAAGGGCCCCCAAGGGGACACTTACATGCCTATACACAAATGCCAGGAGCTTGGGGAATAAACAGGAGGAACTTGTCCTCCTGCTAAATGCAAATAACTATGATGTCATGGGGAGCCCTGGTGGGCCCCCACCCATGACTGGGCCATAGGTATAGACAGCTCTACCCTGTACAGGAGGCACCGAATGGACAAAAGGGGCGTGGACTTGAGAACCTTTGGGTTAAACTCCATGGAGAACATGGCACAGGGGATACTATGGTGGGAGTCTACTACAGACCCCCTACCCAGGGTCAAGATCTTCACCAGGAGTTTGCCAGGGAATTGGCTGAGGCCGGATGCTCCAGCTGTATGGTTGTCATGGGAGACTAACTACCCAGACACCTCGTGGGAGGAGCTCTCAGCCACATCTGAGCAGGCACAAAGCTTTCTCTTGTATGTGGATGACCTCTAACTGATGCAGGAAGTCTACAAGCCTAGGAGAGGTAAAGCGCTGCTCAACTTGGTACTGGCAGCCAGAGATGACCTAATCAGTGACCTAAAGATTGAAGGGAAGCTGGGTGACAGTGACCACGAGCTGATCACCTTCATCCACTGTAAAGCTGGCAAGTCAGTCAGTAATACAGAAGTCCTCAACTTCAGGAAAGCTGACTTTGACGAGCTCAGGAGGCTTGTCAGTGAGGCCCTAAAGGGCTACAACCGAAAGGGGAGGGGAGTTCAGGATGATTGGTTGCTCCTCAAGGGAGCGATCCTGGATGCACAAGCAAAGTCTATCCCATTGCAGAGGAAAGGCAGCAAAAGGGCACAGCAGCCCCCTTGGCTCAGCAAGAAACTAGCGGACCTCCTGCACCTAAAAAGAAAGACCTACAAAGGATGGAGGATGGGATCCACTTCCAAGGAGGAATATTCTGCACTGATCTGGACCTGCAGAGAGCAAACCAGGAAAGCCAAGGCTGCGATGGAACTCCAGCTAGCTGTGAATATCAAGGATACTAAAAAGTCCTTTTTTAGATATGCGGGGAGCTGGAGGAAAAGCAATGCTGAACCAGATGAGACAACTGACAACTGATGCCCAGGAAAAAGCAAACTTGCTAAATGGGTACTTTGCATCAGTTTTTCACCAATCCCATGGGACACCCCTGCCCACTGTGGGAAAGGGAGGCCCGGGTGAGGGGGATTCTTACCATTCATCAAAGCTGACCTTGTGAAGGAACACCTTGACAGGCTGGATACTTTAAAGTCAGCTGGTCCTAACTGTTTACACCCAAGGGTACTCAAAGAGCTGGCAGACATCATAGCTCAGCCCCTGGCACGGATCTTTGAGAACTCCTGGTGCTCTGGTGAATTGCCCGAAGATTGGAAGAAGGCCAATGTGGTGCCTATCTTCAAAAAAGGGAGGAAAGTGGATCTGGCAAACTACAGACCCACCAGCCTGACCTCTGTCCTGGGGAAGGTCTTGGAAAAGATTATCAAAGAGGCCATCCTATGCAGGCTAGCTGATGGCAATATCCTGAGGGATAGCCAGCATGGGTTTGTTGTGGGTAGGTCTTGCTTGACCAATCTCATTTCCTTGTATGACCAGGTGACTTATCACCTGGACAAGGGGGAAGAGATTGATGTCATATATCTTGACTTCAAGAAAGCCTTTGATCTGGTATCCCATGATCACCTCTTGGCAAAATGGGCTAACTGCAGCCTCCACCTCGCCACGATCTGCTGGCTGGGGAATTGGCTTTATGGCAGGACCTAGAGGGTGGTGGTTAATGGAAGTCAATCGTCGTGGTGCCCTGTGACCAGTAGGGTCCCTCAAGGCTCTGTCCTAGGGCCTTTACTTTTTAACATCTTCATCAATGATGTAGACATTGGTGTCAGAAGCGGGCTGGCCAAGTTCTCCAATGACACCAAACTCTGGGGTAAAGCATCCACACCTGAGGACAGGAGGGTGATCCAGGCAGATCTTGACAGGCTCAGGAAATGGGTGGACAAGAACCTGATGGCGTTCAACACCAAAAAATGCAAGGTTCTCCACATTGGGAGGAAAAACTTGCAACATGTTTATAGGCTTGGCAGTGCTACGCTGGTTAGCACTACAGATGAAAGCGACTTGGGGGTCATGATTGACCACAAGATGAAAATAAGCCTTCAATGTGATGCTGCAGCTAATAAAGTGAGCAAAACGCTGGCTTGCACCCATAGATGCTTCTCAAGCAAATCCCGGGACGTCATTCTCCCATTGTTCTCAGCCTTGGTGAGGCCGCAGCTGGAGTATTGTGTCCAGTTTTGGGCTCCACAATTCAAAAAGGATGTGGAGAAACTTGAGAGAGTGCAGAGGAGAGCCACGCGCATGATCAGAGGTCAGGAAAACAGACCTTATGATGAGAGGCTGAGAGCTATGGGACTCTTCAGCCTTGAAAAGCGCAGGCTCGGGGGTGATCTGGTGGCCACCTATAAGTTTATTAGGGGTATTCACCAGCATCTGGGGGAACGATTGTTCACCAGAGCACCCCAAGGGATGACACGATCGAATGGTCACAGACTCCTCTGCGACAGTTTCAGACTGGACATAAGGAAGAACTTGTTTACTGTCTGAGCTCCCAAGGTTTGGAATAGACTGCAACCGGAGGTGGTTCAAGCACCCACTTTGAACACCTTCAAGACACTTTTGGACATTTATTTTGCTGGGATCCTAAGATCCCTACTGACTTTCTGCCCCTGGGCAGGGGGCTGGATTTGTTGATCCTCTGGGGTCCCTTCCAGCCCAAATGTCTATGAAAATCTATGAAAATCTGGGACTAGCACTAATAACCCTTCTTGCACACATCAAAAGGTAGCCAGGTAGCCCTGGCCTGTGAAATGACCACCAGATGACCTCTTGTGGGTCAGTGGTAATGGGCTGATGAGTGCTAGATGGGGCAGGATTTTGTGTTCCACCCAAAGAGGCAGAGTAACCCAAACACAGGCCAAGGTTGAGTAGAGGACCTTGAGATATGCGGCTGTGACCCAGGAACCCAAGGCAAAGTATGCAAACAGGTTGCTTTGGTAGGCTGTTCTGAGGTATGAATTTACTTGGGTCAGTCATCAAGAGGATTCACTTCTCCCTGTCTTATTTTCACCTAAATCTTGAGCTGAGAAAGGAGCTGATTGACTAGCTTCAGAGGGACAATGGTGATCACATTGCTGACTTGAACTGAGCTGCTTGAGAGAGATGTTGTCTGAAGATTTTACTTGCAATAATCAGCTCATCAATGAAAGGGTATCACTGAGGCAGTGGAATGGACTGCCTAGGAGAGTTATGGACTCTCATTCATTGGAGGTATTCAAGAAAGTGATGGATACCCATTATCAGGGATGACCTAGGAATAACTATGCCTTTGCTATACTATTGTTATTTCTCATGCTTTGGAGCTTTGCTGGTTGTCACAAGGGTCAGGAAGGAATTCTCTCTGATTTTCAGATTGCTACAGATTGTGGGGGCTGCCTTTTATTGTAATGGTGGGGCTTGCTCATCACTTCCTCTTCCTGCTTCCAGGTGCCTCTGGGATTTGTAGTCCACGGTTGCAGCCACGTGGCCTGTGTTAATTCAGATGGCAGAACCCAGTCCTCCTAATTTCTATCAAGTGCCATTCACTCCCCACTTTTCCCCATGCCATGTACTGCTGCTTGGTCCTTATTTACTGCATTCCCTTGCTGAATACAGAGGGGCGCAGAGGCAAAGATTTCTCTTTATTGAATGTGGAGTCATGGCTCTTTGGCCACATGATGAACTATTCCCCTAGGATTCTCCCCTTCCATTTGTACTTTTTCATGTTTTCCTCCTATCAGTTGTTTTCCTCATTATTTTCAAGTTTGGGGGATTAGATGATTAGAAACACTGATCATGTGATGTGATGTCATGGCCATATAATTCCCGGTTTAATCTCTCCTCTCTTTGGCAGTATGCAATGTCATTGGATCACAATCACCTTGCGCTAAGCAACCACCTGGCCATTGTCTCCAAGCAGCAAATGCTCTGCCCCATGATTGGCTTTGTCTGTCTCATTTGACTAAAAGCCACATCTTTCCTCCTGGTAGGGTAGGAATACTGTTGTAGCTATGATGGTCTGGGCAATATGCAAGGATCACGGTGATTTTTAGAGACATCTTTTCTTTGACCAACCATATATAGCTGGGAAAGAATTCCCCACTTCAATTTCTATTTTTCTGTCACATTTTTCTTCCAGTCGCAGTCTTTTTGCTTAGTTAGAGAAGTTTCTGGGCACTAGGTGCCCTTCTCCTGCCTTTGTCAGGCACAGAGAGACAGAGTCCCTAGCCACATGCTTGACTTCCTCAAACCCCTCCTCCTCCTTCCCCACTCTTCTCCTTCCTGACCACCCGCCTGAGCCCTCTCTGGGAGGAACCTGACGAGAAACCCAGTCCTTTACTGCCTTCCCCCAAATCCCTTCAAGCACAGCTCAGCGGCTCTGCAGAAACAGGTGTAGGAATAGGGAAATGGCAGAAGGAGAATAGAAGGGAGAACTGGAGGAGGGAGGAAAGGCCCCTGTGGACATCAGAGGAGTGGTGGGGGGAGCTCTTGTTGGGTCTGCAGCAGTCTGTGCTTGATCCTGAGTGCCTGAGACTGGAGCAACCCTTTTGTTTCAGTGCAGCAGCACCCAAGTCAGAGTGACAGACAGCTGGACAGACGGACAGAGCTGCAGGGAAATATGGGGATTAAAGCTCCCCATCCATCAAAAGGGTACACCAAGGTATTTTGTCCCAAGTCCAAACATTGCAGGAGGCATGAACTGGCTGAGATTTGGAAGAGATCACAACTGGCTTTTAGACCAAAGTTACTACCATTTTGTTGCATGCTAGGGCCCTGTGATCTGGGCCTGAATTACAGCCTGTGACTGAGAAGGGCCACAACCCTGAACTCATTAACCAGGAGGAAGGGTTGTGGACCAAGTAGAGAGAGGGTCCAAACTGCACCACTTGGCCCAAACCTGAGCGTTTCTGGAGGTGACACCTGTGGGGCAGGAGGGATGGATAAATGAACACCACTTGGCCCAAACCTGAGCGTTTCTGGAGGTGACACCTGTGGGGCAGGAGGGATGGATAAATGAAAGAGGTGGCCCTGGGACCAGAAATAGGACTCAGATTTTCCCTCACCTGTGTCAGCTTCAGCCAGGGAGACCTGCCCCCATGAAGGGCTGTTCAGGTCTGAGCCTCTGGCCTGGGGTTCTGGAACTTGCCCTGCAGGCTGATGTCAGCCCTCTATGAGGTCACTGTCTCTCTGGCCCAATGCCTGATATCTTAGTGGCACATCTCTATGAGCTCACTGTCTGCCCCACCCTCCCCACCCAGCCCAACTCATTCCTTACCCATAGGAACCCCTTCACTGTATAGTCTAGCATATCTTGTATCCCATCCCTGCCAGTGCCCAGTACCAGAGGCTGGAGAGAAGAGAAAAAGAGAACCCCATCCTGGACAATGTGGGGACTAGTGCAGCTAGAGAGGGGATAGTTCTGCCAAAGCCCGTGGAGTGAGTGCAAGGTGCCCAGAAGTGTGTGTGACAAAACCAAGGGTGTTTATACATGGTCTTTGGGAGTGTGTGTGTTTGTGTGTGGGGGCAGGGGGCGGGGTAGGGTGGTGGGGTAGTGCTTGAGTTAGTGGCCTAAGAGCCACTCTAATGAAAGCTCCCAGAGCATCATGTTTATCAGTGTCCCTATGCTGAAAAATGGCAGTGGGGGTGCTCTAACTACAGCTCATTAAAAGAGCATTAGTTAAAGCACCCTGGCCACCACGTTTCATTGCTGGGATGCTGATTCATTATTAGTTAAAGCACCCTGGCCACCACGTTTCAGTGCTGGGACGCTGATTCATGTGATGCTGGAGTCTTTTTGAGCATGGTAATTACCAAGCTCTGGAAGACTCGAGTCTGCTCCCACGCATGTTGCTGCATGTTTATAGGCACCCCAAGTGACAAAACTAAGTGGAAGACATGGGAGTTAGGGGTACAGCCTCTGAATTACAACTACCTAGACCTTAAGCCAATGGGGAGACCTTCAAAAAGCCAGATCCTGATTTGAAGCAACCTTTGCAGGATAGTTTAACCTCCCTAGGTTGAACTGGTTTGTAACGGTACAGACATGCTCCCTGGACTGTGGCAATGTGGGCACATGCCTGCAGTTACTCAGGCCAGGAATTGGAATGTGCCAGAGGAGGCCCTCAGCTGCAGGGAAGCTGTGCTGGGGCATCATGGTCAGTCTGGGATGAACTGAACGAGCCCTGGTTCCTGCTGGTGGGACAGGGAGGGTGGAATTAAACCCCCCTCTGGCCAGACCCCTACTCCTGCCTGTTCATTTCTGTCTTTGCTTTGTCTGGGAAGCAGTGGGGAGAGCCATCCCTGCTGGGCTGGAGCAGAGAGCACAGCCCAGAGACCATGCCGGGATGATGGAGGAGTCTGGTTTAACTTAAAGCAGGAAGGAGTCTAGAACAGACATTGCATAAACCAGTTTGAGCTGAATCAGTTAAGTCTGATACTACATTCAACCAGATTAATCTGAAACTGGTTTGGACCATTTTGAAATTGGCTTATGTGCACTGAATTCTGTTCTGTTACAGGTTTAGATCAGTTTCTGATCATTTTAATTGATTTATGTGTAATGTCTGTCCCTAGCCTAAATGCTGGAGGCTTTAAGGAAGAGAGGCTGTAAGAAAAGATCCTGGTCAGTCTTCTTGGAAAAAAACTCTGTTCAGTCTTTCTTTTTGCAGCCACACCCTGGGTGCATCTACGTGAGATGTTATGTCACCGTAGCAATGAGCTACGGCAATATAGCATGGGCAGGCGCTAACTATGATGCTACTGCGCAGTGACTTGCTGCTACTGTGCAGTAGGGTCACAAATTACTGCAGAGAAAATTGCATTTTCTTTAAGTCATCTCAATTGCATTCTTGCATGCAGACCAATGTCTGGCTTCTTTACTATTCATTCATCCAGGAAGAGCACACATCAACTGCAGATGCCTCCTCAGCTTGACAAAGAGTATTTAAACCTGAAAGCTTGCTAAGATGAAGTTTTCCAACTACAAGTGTTAAAAAAATAAAAGATATCAGATTTAACAAAAGAACCATGTCTGCCTATGTCCGTAGACCAACATGGCTACAACCTATGCCCCTTTAATAAGTTTATGACTTTTCTGCTTTGAAACATGGCACACCTGGGGAAATAATTTTGCAGTATTGCAATGAAAGGCCTCTCAAGGCCTGCTTGACAATCTTGTTTCTCAGGCTGTAGATGAAGGGGCTCAGTACTGGGTGCACCACACTGTTGAGCAGGGCCACCACTTTGTTTTGGCCTAAGGAGACACTTCCTGATGGCCTGGTATATAAAACAGTGTAGCTTTCATAGGCTATTACCAAAGCTGTAAGATGGGAGGCGCAAGGGCCAAAAGCTTTCTGCTTCCCCATGGCAGTTGGGATCTTCAAAATAGTGGAGAAGATGCGTGCATCTGACACCATTTTTAAACATAATGTACTCAATCCAAAGTTGATATCAGTATTGAATCTTAAGTATTTCTGATTCAGTACAGGAAATTTCGATTAGGGATGAGAGAAACTATTGATCTGTATAAGTCCACAGAAACTCAGTTTTGTCATTCAATCTATATGTGAACTTCCAAGTGTCAAACCTACCACCCAGGCACCAAGGACTAAGCAGGTGCAGACGCTTGCCTTCATGATGGTGGCATGTGGTAACGGGTGCCAGATAGATACATAGGAACTGAATAACATAGCCACAAGGAGAGCAAACTCTGTTGCCCACTAAAAGATATGAAAATACGACTGGGCCTTGCAGCCATGGCAGGAACGTTTAAAATTCTAATATTTATCTTTGTTGACTGGAAGGATAAAAAGAAACCAGGCGACTCTCCATAGGTCTTCATCTCTGCTGGTCCACCTCTGTCTGCCTCTCTCTCTCTCTCAAATAAAACATGCTTGCCTCCTTTCATTCCATAAATAGAGGCTGGGATTTATTTGATCATGGGAAAGAACACCAGGCACATATGAAAAAATCCTACAGGCTCTCATATGGTACCTGACCAAATTTAATACCATGTTCACCAAGAATTTTGAAACTGTCTGAGCCCGAGATGTCCAAGTCCCACATACGTTCAATGTGGTTAAGGTTCTGTGATAAGTTAAGTATCCATGAACAAATGGTGAGCACAGAGTGAGGTAATGCAGAGTGCCAAAGTACGGTGCCATAGCTGGCTTTTCCAGTCATTGGCACCCGTCTTGATCCCCAAATGTGACCCTGTCAGGGAGCAGAGAGGAGTCAGTTCCTGGAGATGACTGTTGTTAGTGCTAACTTTATTGTGCCAGTGTGGTGTTAAGGTGCACTATGTGGTTCAGGAAGTGATTTCACTGTGAGGCACAGTTGCACAGAAGTCATCATTAACATCAAAGCATGAGCAAGATGTCACGGCATGCTGGAATACCACAGGGAGATGGGCCTGATCCCAAAGGGATCAACAATGAATTTAGGATCTGATAGAGTGGTGGGGGAAAAAAAGAACCAGGAAAGTGCAATGAGTGAAAGCAATGCCACTGGATATATCGTTTGCATGTCTAGAGCTCCTTACTACGGATTAGATATTTTGATTCTAGCTTTATCAGCACTGCAGACAAAAATCATTTTCCTCTTCACACTTGCCAGTGGATCTGGTAAAAAATATACTCTTCAGTGTAGTGGGTGTTTCTGCACCTTCTCTGATGATCATGGAATGAAATGTGCAACAACGGTTCCAGGACTACTTCTGCTGTTGCCACTGACCCCGATGCTGAGATGATGTGAACAGGTGCAATGAGACTAGGGAGTTATGCAGAAGTCACACTGGATCAATGCCCTACCTTAGGCCCTTGGCGATAAAGGAAAACAATTTTGGCTGCAATATGTAGGCAGAAGTTTCAGACTATAAATCCTAGCTCATCGTGCATGTCTAGCTCAGGACTGCAAAGAGTTTATGAAATCTTGCAGACATCTGAGAGGGAAGTAAAATTACAGACCTGCAGACATTTAGGGCTGCCTGGAGCCTGGATAGTTATTCCTCTCCTCAGCCTGATTATGCGGTATTGTGGATATTTATGGCCCAAATCCACTTTTGCCTCTAAAGTGATTAATTGTGAATATATGCCACCCTGTTCAAGTGCCGTACAAAAATTAATGGGATAATTTTGTTGCATTTGCCATGATTTTAGACCTGAAAAAAGACGTACGGGAGAGAGGAAGAGGAACTACAAAAGGATCTCGGCATTAGCCCACCACTTTTTGCATCAATAATTTTTTTCATGGGCTCTTGCTGAATGGCACGGGGCATACTTAAGTATCCAAATACCACTTAGATGCTTTAGAGGAAAATTAGAATTAGCATCAGTACCCCCTATTACATGCACATGGGACTTAGAGACCAACTCAGCCAAATTATTGAGTTTATGATGTATGCCATAATTCAGCAACCCCAAGCATATTTATAAACAATACCCCTGGCCGTGGCCCTGGCCTGGGCAGTAGAAGAAGTCCTTTAACACTGTCTTTGCACTAAACAAATAAAGGAGCAACAATAACTCTCAGCCCTCCCTGGAGAGTCGAGGAAGTGCTTTATCTCTGGTGCAGTGCTGCTGCATGGCTCATCCTGGCAGCAAGCTTATCTGCTTCCCAGTCTGCCTTCTGGCTCCAAACTGCCCCTTCCTCCAGCTCACCAACTTATGCTCTCTCCTTTAGCATTTTAACCACTTGTGGATACTCCCTTAGTAGATAACTGGATACCACTGGACTCCTCCATCAGGGCTGCCTGCTCCCTCTAAAATGGTCAGCCCTCACTGCTACAAGAACTCATTGGCATATTTTGATTGTGATGAATAAATCCAGGTTTGGAAGAGAACTTGAAACTTCCCTGTGCTCCTTGGAGCCTTATTGGATGTCTTGACCTTGAGCTTACTCAGTGCCTTGCAACACATGAAGAAGACAGGTGCCCAGATACAATGAACTCCATTGAAAAGGATATATCATCTTATTACCAAGCTTTTCCCAGCTCCATGGTACCCCAGATGTTCAGCACACATGCCAACGTGGGGAAACCTGCTTAGGTCTGCCATCTGTGAACAGGCAATATATATGTTGTGACTGTTAGTTGTCAGCATCACTTCCTCAAACTCACAAATGTTAAAGCCCTGCTCTTTCATGCCAGTAACATTTCCTGTATCCCATCCCAGTCAGATCTTCTCAAGTATTTCCTCAATGGAAAGGTTTTGCCCAGGTGGCTGCTAGGTACAAAGTTCATTACCCTGTCTCTTGGTACATCTTGCCCGTCTTTCTCCTGTCTTGCTCCTGAAGTAACTCTGACATAGTCTCCCTTTCCCTCTGGACAGTTTCTTAGGTTGACCTGCAGCAGTAGCAGTACCTCTAGGCATGACACTGGTCAGTCTGGGCACAGCTCTCATAGCCTCCCCTTGATTGTAATGGCACAGTTGTGTGGGTCCTGGATTTATGACCCAGAAACCTTGTTTTGAGTGGTCCCAAACCCTCAGACTGATCACAACATTTCCATTCAATAATAGACAAATTTTATTGATACATAGGGATTTTAGGTAAGAATAATACATGCAATTATATATCTACCCATCGTAGGACTGTCATCAGAGTCAAGGTACCAGGACATGAGCTTCACTCTGAGGTTCTCTCTTTAATGCCTCATGTCAGCAGCCTGGAGGTTGAAGGTTGACGCCCACCTCCCTTGCCCCGAATGCAGTGCATGACATGGACTGGTGGTATACCCTCTGTCCACAGTGCCTTGGGTTGTGCCTTTCCTTAGAGTAGGATTTAATTATTGAGGTACATACTACAAATTGCACACTTTCCTCCCCTGCCCTCTTAATCCCCTTTCATCTTCTTATGCCGTTTCTGTTTTCAAACATGGCACACATGTTGAAAAACTTCTGCAATATTGCAATGAAAGGCCTCTCAAGGCCTGCTTGACAATCTTGTTTCTCAGGCTGTAGATGAAGGGGTTCAGTACTGGGTACACCACAGTGTTGAACAGGGCCACCACTTTGTTTTGGCCTAAGGAGACGCTTCGGGAGGGCCTGGCATACAATACAATGCAGCTTCCATATGCTATTGCCAAAGCTGTAAGATGGGAGGCACAAGTGCCAAAAGCTTTCTGCTTCTGTTTGACAGTTGGGATCTTGAAAATAGCATAGAAGATGCATGTGTATGACACCATGGTTAAACATAATGAAGTTAATACTACAGTTAATATCAATATAGGACTCCTCCATCAGGGCTGCCTGCTCCCTCTAAAATAGGCCTTTTCTGTTTTGAAACATGGCACACATGTTGAAAAACTTCTGCAATATTGCAATGAAAGGCCTCTCAAGGCCTGCTTGACAATCTTGGTTCTCAGGCTGTAGATGAAGGGGTTCAGTACTGGGTACACCACAGTGTTGAACAGGGCCACCACTTTGTTTTGGCCTAAGGAGACGCTTCCTGAGGGCCTGGCATACAATACAATGCAGCTTCCATATACTATTGCCAAAGCTGTAAGATGGGAGGCACAAGTGCCAAAAGCTTTCTGCTTCTGTTTGACAGTTGGGATCTTGAAAATAGTGTTGAAGATGCATGTGTATGACATCATAGTTAAACATAATGAACTTAATAGTAGAGTTAATATCAAAATGGAATCTGCCCTCTTAAGCGTTTCTGTGTCATTGCAGGAAATTTCAAATAGTGGTGAATTATCACAAAAGAAACTGTTGATCTGATTAGGCCCGCAGAAACTCAGATTTGTCATTAAAACTAAGTGTGAACTTCCAAGTGTGAGACCTACCACCCATGCACCAAGGACTAAGCAGGTGCAGACGTTTGCCTTCATGATGGTGGCGTATCGTAAAGGGTGGCAGATAGCTACATACCGATCGAATGACATAACCACAAGGAGGGCAAACTCTGTTCCCCCCAAAAAGATATAAAAATAAGACTGGGCCATGCAGCCATGGAATGAAATTGTTTTTTGACCTGAGATGAACATTAGCAGCATTTTGGGGCTTGTGACTGACGTGAACCAGATCTCCAGGAATGACAAATTGCCGATGAAAAAATACATGGGCGTGTGAAGCTGCTGTTCCAGCCAGACTATAAAAATTATTATCGTGTTTCCTATTAATGTAGTCACATAGGCAAGGGAAAGAAAAAGGAAGATGAAAATCTGTGCTGTATTTCCAAATGTGGAAAATCCTTCAAAGATAAATTCAGTCACAATGGTTTCATTTCTCCTCTCCATACCTGGGTATCAGCTAAAAGAAAGGGAGAGGAAAAAAGAGATTTTATGACATTGTCAGTGACCAGATATCCTCACCTATTTATACGTGTGTGAATTCTGAGACAATGAAAGTTTGTTAGACAATGAAAGTGTCTAAAACAAGTGTCTAAAACAATTCCTTCCAATCCTGTCCACAGTGACATTGAATGAAAGAAAGGAAGGAAAGAAAAATGCAAAGTCTGACAACAACTCCCGTCCCCCACTGCAACAAAACCAACAAAAAAAACACACAAAAAAGCAAAAATATCCCTCTGCTTTAGGGCAGGTCAGATTTGTGCAATCCTGGAAAAAAAAAACGAACGAAGCAAAAGGCAGATTTAACTCTCCCCTCTTTCTCGTCAGTTTTTGTGATTTCATCGTAAGGCGAAGCTGATGCCATGTGACCATTGAGGTTTTCTCAGGAATCTGAACAAGGTAGTTTAGTAACATATAGGATGTGGTTCTGATTTCTTCTGAAAGTAATCCTGTAATGTTCCAACAGAAAAAAATAAGGATAGAAATTTTAAGAATAGGAAATGCACTGATATGCTTTAGTCTTGCCTTCCAAGACTATTACTCAATCGCAGTGTCCAGACTTCAAAAAGGATCTTGACCAAAAGAGGTCATTCAGAAAAGAATTACAGGATGTATTTGACTGTGCATGACAGGGAACAAATACAGATTCCCCATTTATTATTTCTATAGACAAGAAGGCAAAGCATGGTCAAGAGCCTTCAGGAATAAGATATGTCTAAGACTAAAATTGTCTTCAGTCAATAACATATAACTACCTCTCCGGTGGCCAGGTGCCAGCCCTGGACAAGGTCATGATAGCAACGGGTGCTAAATCTTTAAACACAAAGGAAGATTAATCCTGGCAAGGGAAAGACAATTTAGAGAGATGTATTTTTAAAAGAGAAGTGATAGCAGAATTAATAACAAATACTCTCCTACTGTGAATGATTATTGTGATGTGTATTTGTTTGTAGTAGTGCCCTTTACGCTAGGCTCTTTCAAATAAGTAAAAAAGCTCAAACTGTGGTCTAAGGAACTAAAAAATTAAGGAATATTCCAGTCCATTGCAATGGCTCTCATTGGTGATACATGCGAATATAGTGCTGAAATACCTTGGACCCTATTATTAATCCAGGTCATGCCTTCATTTAAAGGAACTCTCTGATACCACAGGAATATTCTCGGTGAATTTTGTTGCTGCTGAATTGTAGAATAAATGGGACGCTGACAATCGCTGTGTAGTTTACAATTTTCAAGACTTACCTTTGTTGACTGGGAAGAAGACTAGAAACTTCATGACTTTTCATAGGTGTTCATCTCTCCTGGTCCACCTCTGTCTGCCTCTCTGTGAAATAAATCATGCTTGCCTCCTTTCATTCCATAAATAATGGCTGGAATGACTTAGATCACTGGAAGGAATACCTGGCACAAAGTTATAATGACATAGGCTCTCATATGACACCTGACCAAATTTGATACCAAGTTCACCAAGAATCTTGAAAATGCCCATGAGACTAAGATGTCAAAATCCTACATACTTTTCACGTGATTACGGTTCTGTGATAAGTTAAGTATCCATGAACACATTGTAAGCACAGAGTGAGGTAATGCAGAGTGCAGTGCCCCAGGCTCAGTAGGAGGGATTTCCAGTCTTGGGCATTGGTGTCAATCCCCAAAGGTGACCCTGTGGGGGAGCAGAGAGGAGTGCATCCCTGGGGATGACTGTTATTAGTGCTAACTTTATTGTCCCAGTGTGGTGTTAAGATGTACTGTGTGGTTCAGGAAATAATTTCACTTATCATAGATTCATCATAGATTCATAGATTGTAATGGACTAGAAGGGACCTTGCAGATCATCGGGTCCAGCCCCCCTGGTCTAGGCAGGAAGACAACAGAAGTCATCTTTCACACCAAAACATAAGTAAAATGTCATGGCATACTGGAATAGCACAGGGAGATGTAGCACTAAGGATTCACCTGGGTCCTACGGTCTCTGCTCCCTGTCATTTTTGACAGGAGCCAAGGACAGATAAATTTAAATTTTCAAATTTTTTTTAGGGGACCCACAGGCCAGATATAATGAATGGCTTTGCATGCTGGATCCAGCCCACAGGCCATATTTTGCCCACCCCTGTACTAAACTGTGGCCACCGGGCTGTAATGCCTTCTATAGTTTTGTCACTCTGTTGTTTCCCTTGGCGTTAAGACAAGAGAAGCTGTCACACAATGACTCACAATACAGCACATCTTCTAGCATTATTTTCTGCTCATTTGTTTCAGAATTGACCTGCTTGATGGAACAGAAGCGGAAAGGGATCTTGAAGTCCTAGTGGACTCCAAGATGAACATGAGTCGTCAGTGTGACGAAGCTATCAGAAAAGCTAATGGCACTTTATCGTGCATCAGCAGATGCATGACGAACAGATCCAAGGAGGTGATACTTCCCCTCTATCGGGCGCTGGTCAGACTGCAGTTGGAATACTGCATGCAGTTTTGGGCACCACACTTCAAGAGGGATGTGGATAACCTGGAGAGGGTC
>NW_005843277.1:160794-196006 GCF_000455745.1 Alligator sinensis | reverse complement strand
CCAAGGGAGTTGGTGCTCTCCCCTACCCTGGGGGTCTTCAAGAGGAGGTTAGATAGGTATCTAGCTGGGGTCATCTAGCCCCAGCCCTCTTTCCTGCCTATGCAGGGGGTTGGACTCGACGATCTATTGAGGTCCCTTCCGACCCTAACATCTATGAATCTATGAATGTGGAGGATTGTATGAAACAATGCCATTTGGCGAGTCCCGCACAACAACACCTGTCATGGCAGATGCAATATATCTTTCAGTTTTGACAACTCCCCATGCCCTGACTTCTTACCTGAGAGGATTATCTTGTTTCTCACATGCACTGCCTTTGTCAGGCACAGAGAGACAGAGTCCCTAGCCACGTGCTTGACTTCCTCACCCCCCTCATCCTCCTGCCCCACTCTTCTCCTTCCTGACCACCCGCCTGAGCCCTCCCCGGAAAGAACCTGAAGAGAATCCCAGTCCTTTACTGCCTCCCCCCAGATCCCTTCTAGCACAGCTCAGTGGCTCTGCAGAAACAGGTGTAGGAATAGGGAAATGGCAGGAAGAGAAGGGAAGGGAGAACTAGAGGAGGGAGGAAAGGCCCCTGTGGACATCATAAGAGTGGTGGGGGAGCTCTTGTAGGGTCTGCAGCAGTCTGTGCCTGATCCTGAGTGCCTGAGACTTGGTGCAACCCTTTTGTTTTCAGTGCAGCAGCAGCCAAGTCAGAGTGACAGACAGCTGGACAGACGGACAGAGCTGCAGGGGAATATGGGGATGAAAGCTCCCCAGCCATCAGAAGGCTACAGCTAGGTATTTTGTCCCAAGCCCCAACATTTCAGGAGGCATGAACTGGCTGAGATTTGGAAGAGATCACAACTGGCTTTTAGACCAAAGTTACTGCCATGTTGTTGCATGCTAGGGCCCTGTGAGCTGGGCCTGAATTACAGCCTGTGACTGAGAAGGGCCACAACCCTGAACTCATTAACCAGGAGGAAGGGTTGTGGAACAAGTAGAGAGAGGGTCCAAACTGCACCACTTGGCCCAAACCTGAGAGTTTCTGGGGGTGGCACCTGTGGGGCAGGAGGGATGGACAAATGAGAGAGGTGGCCCTGGGACCAGAAATAGGACTCAGATTTTCCCTCACCTGTGTCAGCTTCAGCCAGGGAGACCTGCCCTCATGAAGGGCTGTTCAGGTCTGAGCCTCTGGCCTGGGGTTCTGGAACTTGCCCTGCAGGCTGATGTCAGCCCTCTATGAGGTCACTGTCTCTCTGGCCCAATGCCTGATATCCTACCCAAGCATCTCTATGAGCTCACTGTCTGCCCCCCCCTCTCCACGTGGCCCGACTCGTCCCCTACCAATAGGAACCCCTTCACTGTATAGTCTAGCATATCTTGTATGCAATATCAAGTGTGCAGTGGGGTGCACTTATAAACGTGCCCCCCATCACTCTGTGACACTGGTATACTCTTTGTCTTTTAGTACTAATATACATTTATTTATCAAAGAAGGACTTGAGATGACTTAAAGAAAATGCATTTTTCTCTCCAGGATCATCAGTTATAAAACAGAATTTTTATATTGAAGACTTTAAAAAAGTTCACTCCTTTACGATTTATACCTTAATGGGTCATTCAAGTAAGGGTGAGCCTGTACTCAGAAACAGAAAAATAAAACTGTAGTGAAAGGATTTGAGAGGGTTGGGTAGTCCTCTTTGACAAAAAGAAAGGAATGAGAAGTTGACTCATTTTACTCTGAACACAGTTGTGGTCAGTAGTGGCCTGGAGTTGGATTTTTTTAAGCAGATTATTGTTAAATACCATTTTCTGCTGGTCTTGTGCAAATCTCAAACTTAATTCACTGCTATTTGAGAGAGTTTCAGGTGTAGAGCAAATTGGGGTTGGACCACATGTCTATAATGCATCTCTCTGTAGGTCTTTTAAAGTGCTCAGTGACTGTAGATTTCAGTGGGGGCCAACATTTTGGCAGCCATACCACAGATTAATCCTGTATCCTCTGCAAGTGCTGTTGTAATTTCATTTCTTTGCTTGTGCTCCCTGCCCTGTGCTCCCTGCTTGATCTGCCATGTGTCATACCCAGAGTTTGGCCACTGCTGGTAGATATGAATGAAAACTAAATGGGGAATCTGGAATTAAGATTAACTAGCAGTAGTCAAGTTATTTTACATCCAGAATTTATTCTAGAAAGTCCACTTTTTATATGGTGTGTGGGTTCTCTCTTTTCCCAGTCAATATAATTTAGGGTTTGGCTGAGGTTTTCAAATTGTTTGAAGGATGGCTAGGTTTTGTTAATTTAATGAGAGCCTGACAACTAACTCCCTTTTAACTTGCATGGCAAATACATGGAACTTACCTGGCAAACCTATACGTTTTGTGTAGCATCAGCTCACATTTATCCCCTTCCCTCATTCATTTCTTTGAATCTCGGTGTCATCTAGGGACAGACATTACACATAAACCAGTTTAAGTGATCAGAAACTGGCTTACAGTTGTAACAGAGCAGATGCTCAGTGCACATAAACCAATATGAAAATGCCTGAAACTGGTTTGATGCTGAATTAGGCTTCAGGATAAGATGAAGATAGATTTCAAGAGGATTTGTAATAAGCATTTTTAGGGGCTCAAGCAGCAGTATATGATTGTACGTGAAAGCCCAAGTACTACTTAAACACCTGAAAATTGTAATAGGATCTGGCCCCCAATGGTCTGTGATCTTATCACCTATTAACCTTTTAGCTCTTGGTAAATGGACTGAGCTTGTGAAATTTTATAGTTCAAATGAATATCTAAAGACCTTCATATTACGGGAAGAAAATATTTAGTTATTCTGAGGAATACGATGAAGGCGTACATTGGTGATCTAAACTCTGTATTCAGAATTTATGAGACTGTTACTGAATTCTGTGGACAAAACTCCAGAAAGGTTACTTATAACTTCTAAATGGGCAGATAAGATTTACACAATTTATTTGAACTCAGATCTACAGTAGAAGTATGTGCAAATGTTGTGGTGATTGAATTATTAAATATACTAGCAAATTGCCCATGAAGAATGATGGGCAGGATCTGGCCCAGCTCCACCTATCCCCACCCCATTACTGCTTGGGGTCTGCCTCCCAGCTCGTGGTCTGGCCACACCCCTCCCCCGGCCACGGCCCCTCTCCCCAAACCTCCCTGCTGTTTGTGGTCTGGCCGTACCCCGCATCACATTTCAGGGTACGGCCCTACTCCCCCGCCCCTCCCCAACACTGGGGGACTGGCCCTGCTCCCCACCCCCATTGCCACCCCCCGCTCTGCTGCTTGTGGTCTGGCCGTACCCCGCATCGCAGTTCAGGGTACGGCCCTACACCCCCACCCCTCCCCAACACTGGGGGACTGGCCCTGCTCCCCACCCCCATTGCCACTCAGGGTCTTGCTCTGCTCCACCCCGCTCATCACCACTCAGGGCCCAGCAATACCAATCAGGCTCCACCTCCACTTCCCACTGCCACTCGGAGTCGGGCTGCACGCCCCACCCCTGCCCCACTCCCCCTGCCTCCTGGCCACTCAGGGTCTGGCCCCACTCCTTCCCCACATTGCCGCTCAGGGTCCATCCCCCTACCACTTGAGGTCTGGCCGTGCCCACCTTTCACCTCTCAGGGCCCAGCCCCACTCCCTTCCCCTCCCCACCGCTCGGGGACTGGCCCTGAGCTGCTTGGGGTCCACCCCACAGCCCCCCACTGCCACTTGGGGCCCAGCCCCACCCTCCCGTCCCCACTTAGGGTCTGTTCCTGCTCAGGGTCTGACCCCCTCCCGGGTCCAGCCCCGCTCCACCCTCCCTGCTGCTCTGGGTCCACCCCGCTCTTCGTGTCTGCCTGGCCCATGTCTTCCTGCGCCTCTCCCTCCCTCCCTCCCTGCTGGCTGTTCTGGGGGACCTCGGGGATGGGCAGGGGGTGGCTCCACTGTCCAGGGGAGGAGGCGGAGGTGGGTGGGGTGAGGGAGTCACTGCCACCTCAGGCAGGGAAGCGTGGGGCTGTGTAGCCCAATCTGGGCAGCCAATCACCACCTGCCCTCTAGGCAGCACATGCTCAGTTGCCGAAAAGCATTACAGACAGACAGACACAGAGAGGCAGACTAAGCCTTTTATTATACTGGAATGGGGTGCAAGTCCAAGGCTTACCTCTGCTGCTTAGGAAGACCAAATGAAACAAACATCATGACTGCATATGCCTTCATCTCTCCCTGTCAATCTTTGTCTGCATCTCATGAATTAAAAAAAAAAAAAAAAAAAAAAGCTTGCCTTCCTTCCATAAATAATGGCTGGGAATAAGTCGATCACTGGAAAGAACACTTGGGCTCATTGGTGATGCATAGGAGTGCACGAGGGTCCACGTGCACCCCCTGAGCTTGGGGGTGCACCCCCTGCAACACTGCCAGTGGTACCTGCGGGCAGCTGCCACTGACCACGCCCCCCCTCTCTGCCAGCACCACCGGCGGCATCTGTGTGTAGTCCCCGATCGCCATTGGCTGCTGCTGCTGCTGGCGGTGTCTGTGGGTGGTTGCCGACCTTCAGTCAATGCTTGCCATACCTCCCTGCACTGCTGACACTGCGGCGGCCACTTGCAGGAGCTCCCCGATCTCCGTCACCATGCCATCACCACCTGGATCAAAGCACTGGCTTCTTTAGGCTTTATGTTCCGAACTGTCGAAGTGCTTCGGAAAAGCTTTGGAGCCGCCTCAGAGATCTGGCCATAGGGTATAATGGGTAATCAATGAAATATCTATAACTTTGTTGTTTTTTGTCTGATTTGGATGTCACTTGCACAGGTGGTAGCCTCTGCTGAGATCATAAGTCCTGCCAAGCTTCAAGGTAATAGGTGCAGGAGTTTGGAGGAAACTGCACCCCAAATTCTTGAAAGCAAAACTCATGTGATGTGTATGTGTGATACCACAGGAGGATGAAAACTGCAGGGGTGGTGGCCCCTGCTGAGACCACAAAGCCTGGCAGCTGTCAAGGAGATAAGTGCAGGGGTTTGGGGGAAACTGCACCTCAACCTGTGGACAAGCAAAACGCATGACGTGGGTGACACTGTGTGTGTTAAGGTGCGTCAGGGTGAAAGCTGCAGGGATGGTAGCCCCTGCTGTGGCCACGAAGACTGCCAGCGGTCCTGGTGGACCTGTGTCTGTCTTGGGGTGGGGGGGGGAGGGAGGTGGGGGGGTGGGAGCTACTGCAGGGCTGGCTGCTAAGCTACTGTGTTGCCAGTAACGAATCAATCATGATTCACTCAGGAACCAGCCACAGCAGGGGCTACCATCCCTTCAGCTTTCACCCTGCTGTGCCTTAACACACAGTCACCCATGTCATGAGTTTTACTTGTCCGCATCTTGAGGTGTGGTTTCCCCCAAACACCTGAGCCTGCTTCCTTGAAACTTGTCAGACTTTGTGGCCTCACCAGGGGCTGCCACCCCTGCAGTATTGACCCCTCTGTGGTGTAACACATAGACCTGACAGGAGTTTTCTTTCAAGATATTTGAGGTGCAGTTCCCCTAGAACCCCTGCTGCCCCAGTTTTACTTGTCCGCATCTTGAGGTGTGGTTTCCCCCAAACACCTGAGCCTGCTTCCTTGAAACTTGTCAGACTTTGTGGCCTCACCAGGGGCTGCCACCCCTGCAGTATTGACCCCTCTGTGGTGTAACACATAGACCTGACAGGAGTTTTCTTTCAAGATATTTGAGGTGCAGTTCCCCTAGAACCCCTGCTGCCCCAATCTCCTTGAAACTTAGTAAGCTTCATGCTCTCAGCAGGGGCTACCACTCCTGCAAGTTTCATCCAAATCAGACAAAAAAACCGCAAAGTTATAGGTATTTCATTGATTCCCCATTATACCCTGTGGCCGGATCTCCCAGGAGGCTCCGAAGCTTCAGAGCCGCTTTGGCCGGATCAAAGCGGGAACCCGGTCCAGAGCTCCAGATCAGATCCCTGGCATCCGAAGTGGCTGTATCTGAAGCCAGATCGAATAGCTGCCTACTCACACAGGCCTAATACTTAGGTACCTAAATACCACTTGGATGCTTCAGAGGAAAATTAGATTTTGCATCAGTGCCCCTATCAAATCCACATGGTTGGAGGACTGTAAGCAGGTGATCATACCTGCTGCCTTGCAGGCTATCTTTGATCACTTGGGAGTTCCTCAGACAGTCCTCTATATGCAACCACTGTCTTTGCACTAAACAAATAAAGGCGCAACAAAAACTCTCAGCCCTCCCTGGACAGTAGAAGAAGTGCTTTATCTCTGGTGCAGTGCTGCTGCATGGCTCATCCTGGCAGCAAGCTTATCTGCTTCTCAGTCTGCCTTCTGGCTCCAAACTGCCCCTTCCTCCAGCTCATCAACTTATGCTCTCTCCTTTAGCAAAACTGTCTATAAGTTCATCACGGGGGCACAGAAGGGAATTAGTGAGGCTTTATTCACCAAGGCGCCCCTGGGGGTTACAAGAAATAATAGCCACAAGCTAGCAGAGAGCAGATTTAGATTGGACATTAGGATTAACTTCTTCACAGTTAGAGTGGAGGGAGGTGGTGCTCTCCCCTACCCTGGGGGTCTTCAAGAGGAGGTTAGATAGGCATCTAGCTGGGGTCATCTAAACCCAGCGCTCTTTCCTGCCTACGCAGGGGGTCGGACTCCATGATCTATTGAGGTCCCTTCCAACCCTAACATCTATGAATCTATGAATCTATTTTAACACTTGTGGATACTCCCTTAGTAGATAACTGGATACCACTGGACTCCTCCATCAGGGCTGCCTGCTCCCTCTAAAATAGGCCTTTTCTGTTTTGAAACATGGCACACATGTTGAAAAACTGCTGCAATATTGCAATGAAAGGCCTCTCAAGGCCTGCTTGACAATCTTGTTTCTCAGGCTGTAGATGAAGGGTTCAGTACTGGGTACACCACAGTGTTGAACAGGGCCACCACTTGGATGTCTTGCCTGAAGCTTACTCAGTGCCTTACAACACATGAAGAAGACAGGTGCCCAGATACAATGAACTCCATTGAAAAGGATATATCATCTTATTACCAAGCATTCCCCAGCTCCATGGTACCACAGATCTTCAGCACACGTGTCAACATGGGGAAACCTGCTCAGGCCTGCCATCTGTGAACAGGCAATAGATATGTTGGGAATCTGGTAGTTGTCAGCATCACTTTCCCAAACTCTCAAATGTTACAACCCTGCTCTTTCATGCCAGTAACATTTCCTGCATCCCACCACAGTCAGATCTTCTCAAGTATTTCCTCAATGGAAAGGTTTTGCCCAGGTGGCTGCTAGGTACATAGTTCATTTCCCTGTCTCTCGATACAGCATGCCTGTTTTTCTCCTGTCTTGCTCCTGAAGGAACTCTGACATAATCTCCCTTTCCTTCTGAACGGTTTGTTAGCTTGACCTGCAGCAGTAGCCGTGCCTCTGGGCATGACACTGGTCAGTCTGGGCACAGCTCTCAGTGCCTCCCCTTGATTGTTCTGGTACAGTTGTGTGGGTACTGGATTTATGACCCAGATCCCTTGTTTTGAGTGGTGCCAAACCCTCAGACTGATCACAACATTTCCATTCCATAGTAGGCGAATGTTATTGATACATAGTGATAGCAGGTAAGAATAATACATGCAATTATATATCTACCCATCCTAGGGCTGTCCTGAGAGTCAAGGTACATCTGGCCAGGACACGAGCTTCCCTCGAAGGTTCTGTCTCGAATGCCAGATGTCAGCAACCTGGAGGTTGAAGGCTGAGCACCCCACCCCCAGTGGGGTGCATGAGATGGACTGGTGGTACGCCCTCTGTGCATAGTGCCTTGGGTTGTGCCTTTCCGTCCAGCAGGATTTAAATTATTCAGGTGCATACTACAAATTGCACACTTACCTCTGCTGCCCTCTTAATCCGCTTTCATCTTCTTATGCCTTTTCTATTTTGAAACGTGGCACACCCGATGAAAAACTTCTGCAATATTGCAATGAAAGGCCTCTCAAGGCCTGCTTGACAATCTTGGTTCTCAGGCTGTAGATGAAGGGGTTCAGTACTGGGCACACCACAGTGTTGAACAGGGCCACCACTTTGTTTTGACCTAAGGAGATGCTTCCTGAGGGTGTGGCATACAATACAATGCAGCTTCCATAGGCTATTGCCAAAGCTGTAAGATGGGAGGCACAAGTGCCAAAAGCTTTCTGCTTTCCCAAGGCAGTTGGGATCTTGAAAATAGTATAGAAGATGCATGTGTATGTCACCATAGTTAAACATAATGTGCTCGATCCAAAAGTTGATATCATTATGTAATCTGCAATCTTAAGCATTTCTGTGTCAGTGCAGGAAATTTCGAAAAGAGGTGAGTTATCACAAAAGAAACTGTTGATCTGATTAGGCCCACAGAAACTCAGATTTGTCATTAAAACTAAGTGTAAACTTCCAAGTATGAAAGCAGCCGCCCAGGCACCAAGGACTAAGTAGGTGCAGACATTTGCCTTCATGATGGTGGCATATCGTAAAGGGTGGCAGATAGCTACATACCGATCGAATGACATAACTGAAAGGAGGGCAAACTGTGTTCCCCCTAAAAAGATATAGAAGTAAGACTGGGCCATGCAGCCATGGAATGAAATTGTTTTTTGGCCTGAGATGAACATTAGCAGCATTTTAGGGCTTGTGACTGATGTGAACCAGGTCTCCAGGAATGACAAATTGCTGATGAAAAAATACATGGGCGTGTGAAGCCGGTGTTCCAGCCAGACTATAAGAATTATTAATGTGTTTCCTATTAATGTAGTCACATAGGCAAGGGAAAGAAAAAGGAAGATGCAAAGCTGTGCTGTATTTCCAAATGTGGAAAATCCCTCTAGGATAAATTCAGTCACAATGGTTTCATTTCTCCTCCCCATACCTGAATACCAGCTAAAAGAAAGGGAGAGGAAAAAAGAGATGTTATGATATTTTCAAAGACCAAATATTCTCACCCATTTATACCTGTGTGAATTCTGACACAATGAAAGTGTCTAAAATTGCTCAGTAAACTTGGTATACTTGCCAAGTCCACTTCAAGTATTAGCAGTGATACTTGTCAGAATGCCAGTTTCCCTGAAAATGTGGAGTCAGGGATTCCCCAAAACTAAAAACAATTACACAATTCCTTCCAAGTCTGCCTGCAATGAAATTAAATGAAAGAAGGGAAGGAAAGAAGAATGCAAAGTCCAACAACAACTCCCGTCCCCCACTCCAACAAAACCAGCTAAAAGAAAGGGAGAGGAAAAAAGAGATGTTATGAAATTTTTAAAGACCAAATATTCTCACCCATTTATACCTGTGTGAATTCTGACACAATGAAAGTGTCTAAAATTGCTCAGTAAACTTGGTACACTTGCCAAGTCCACTTCAAGTATTAGCAGTGATACTTGTCAGAATGCCAGTTTCCCTGAAAATGTGGAGTCAGGGATTCCCCAAAACTAAAAACAATTACACAATTCCTTCCAAGTCTGCCTGCAATGAAATTAAATGAAAGAAGGGAAGGAAAGAAGAATGCAAAGTCCAACAACAACTCCCGTCCCCCACTCCAACAAAACAAAAATGTCCCTGCTTTAGGGCAGGCCAGGTTTGTCCACTCCAGGAGAAAAAGCAAACCGTGCAAAACGCAGATTTATCTTCCCCCTGCTCCTCGTCAGTTTTTGTGATTTCGTCGTAAGGCTAAGCTGATGCCATAGGACTTTTGAGGTTTTCTCAGTGATCTGAACAAGGCAGTTAGTAACATACAGGATGTGGTTCTGATTTCTTCTGAAAGTAATCCTCTAATGCTGCAGGAGAAAAAAATAAGGATAGCGATTTTAAGAATAGGAAATGCACTGATATGCTTTAGTCTTGCTTCCCAAGACTATTACTGAATCCCAGTGTCCAGACTTCAGAAAGCATCTTGACCAAAAGAGGTAATTCAGGAAAGCATTACAGGATGTATTTGATCCTGTGTGACAGGGAACGAATACACTCCCCATTTATTTATCCTATGGACAAGAAGGAAAGCGTCTCAAGTGCCTTCAGGAATAAGAGATGTCTAAAAATAAAATTGTCTTCAGTCAATAAAATGTAACTACCTCTCTGGTGGCTAGGTGTCAGCCCTGAAAAAAGTTGTGATAGCAACAGGGTGCTACACCTTTAAACACTAAGGAAGGTTGATCCTGGCAGGGCAAAGACAATTTAGACAGATGTATTTTTAAAAGAAAGGTGATAGCAGAATTCATGGCAGACTGTTTCCTACTGTGAATGGTTACTGTGATGTGCATTTGTTTGTAGTACTGCGCTGTATGCTAGGCTCTTTCAAATAAGGAAAGAAGCTCCAAGTGTGGTCTAAGGAACTCAAAATTTAAGGAATATTGCAGTCCACTGAAATGGCTCTCATTAGTGATATGTGCGAATACGGTAGCTAAATGCCTTGGACTCTATTATGAATCCAGGTCATGCCTTCATTTAAAGGAACTCTGTGATACTACAATAATATTCTCGGTGAATTTTGTTGCTGCTGAATTGTAGAATAAATGGGACACTGACAATCGCTGTGTAGTTTACAATTTTCAAGACTTACCTTTGTAGACTGGGAAGAATAGAAACTTCATGACTCTTCATAGGTTTTCACCTCTCCTGGTCCACCTGTGTCTGCCTCTCTCTCAAATAATACATGCTTGCCTCCTTTCATTGCATAAAGAATGGCTGGAATGACTTAGATCACTGGAAAGAATACCTGGCACAAAGTTATAATGACAGGCTCTCATATGACACCTGACCAAATTTGATACCAAGTTCACCAAGAATCATGAGACTGAGATGTCCACATCCCACATGCTTTCTGTGTGTTCAAGGTTCTGTGATAAGTTAAGTATCCGTGAACAAACTGTGAGCAGAGAGTGAGGTCATGCAGAGTGCCAGAGTGCAGTGCCGCAGGCTCAGTAGGAGGGGTTTCCAGTCATGGGCACTGGTGTCAATCCCCAAAGGTGACCCCGTGGGGAAGCAGAGACATGTCAGTCCATGGGGATGACTGTTATGAGTGCTAACATAATTGTCCCAGTGTGGTGATAAGGTGAACTATGTGGTTCAGGAAGTGATTTCACTGTTGTCAGAAGTCATCTTTCACACCAAAACATAAGTAAAATGTCATGGCATGCTGGAACAGCACAGGGAGATGGGCCTGATCGGAAAGGGATCAACAGTAAATTTACCATCTGATAAGATACCACTTTGGGGCCTTGTGAGCCAGTGCCAACTTATCTCATGTTATGGAAGAGTGTGGTATATGCCCACAATGTCCCAGGCTATGGGTATATATGCTAGCCTTGTAGTGTTAGACACCCTGTCTACCTTAACGACTGTCAGAACTGTGTGACCAGGCCTTTAGAAATCAATTAACCCTTGCTGCCACCCTATACTGTTGTTGTAATGCCCAGCAGGGTGTCCCCAGCTCCATGCATGCATGGGGGAAAATGATGGGGTCCTCCCCACCACACCCACCCCAGCTTGTCGCTGTGCTGGAGACCATGACTCTGCTTTAGTCAGGCAGGATGTCTTGGCTCCATGAACACATGGAGGAAGTGGGGTAGGATTCCCCACCTACCCACATGCTTGCTGCTGCCTGGGATGCTCCAGCCTGGCAGGGGTCCCTGTGCATCTGCTCTGTGCTTGCATAGTTGGTAGGTGTAGTTCTCTTTCACATATTTTACCTACAAGCCAATTCCCCAAAACAAACCTCTAAACACCATTTTCTAGCCATCAAGGTGTTCCCCCTTGCTTGCTGCTTCCCAGGAGATGGGCCTGCCAAGATATCCCTGGCTCCCTGCACTTGTGTGGGGGGAGGAGGGGGTGGAGGGATTTCCTCCCCAGACCCTTGCTGCTGCTCAAGAGACCCAGGCTCTGCTCCAGCTGGGCAGAGTGTCCTCAGCTCCCTGTAATACATTGGGGGGGCAAGTTGGGGGTATTTCCTCACAGCTTGCTTCTGTCCAGGAGACCCAAGCTCTGCTCCAGCCCAGCAGGGTGTCCCCAGTTGCATGTAGTGGTGTGGGGAACTGAGGGGAGGATTTCCCAGCTGACTTCTGGGGAAACCTCAGGTGTTCTGGGGGATGACTCTTAGTATAGTAGTATAGTAGAGTCATATAATTCATATAAGTATAGTAGTATACTAGAGTCATATAATTCTGGGCACCGCAGTTCAATAAGGAGCTGGAAAAGCTTGAGAGGGTCCAGGGAAGAGCCACCCATATTATCAGGGTCTTGCAAGGCAAGCCATATGAGGAACAGCTGAGGGACCTGGGCCTCTCTAGCCTAAAGAAGAGAAGGTTGAGAGGGGACTTGATAGTGGCTTACTACTATATCAGAGGAGTGCATCAGGAGCTTGGTGAACAACTGTTCACCAGCCCATCCCTGGGGAAGACGAGGACCAATGGATATAAACTCCTGGAAGGCCACTTCAGGGTTAATACCCGGAAAAACTCCTTCACAATCAGGGTGTCCCGACTGTGGCATAAACTCCCTCCAGAGGTGGTGCAGTCACCTACCCTGGAGGGTTTCGAGAGGAGACGGGACAGTCACCTCGCTGGGGTCACCTAACCCCAGTTGTCTTCTTGCCTAGAGCTGGGGGGCTGGAGCCAATGATCTGCAAGGTCCCTTCCAGCCCCTAACATCTATGAATCAATTAATTCTTTCAGTCGTGCTCTGACAGCCTGTTTGATACAGCTGTAGCCGTCCACATGGCACAATGTCTCCATTGCGTAGAGAAAGCAATTCTGCAACTGGAATAATGACGAGAGGCCCCCATAGAAATTCAGATGCCTTGACTTGAAGATCTAATAGTAGGATTGAAGGGTAAATCTTTTGTTCAAAGATTTTAATGTCTAAAGACAAACATGACCATCAGATCCCTGCTTAACAAATATCAGATGATTCCACCCAGTGAGTCCTGCCTACTGTAATACCCATATTTATTGTGTATTACATACTAAACTTGTACATGTGATAACAACTCTTATACAACTACTTGCAGGTCCATCAGTAATGAAAGGAAATGAAACATATTTGTTTTTACAATTATGTAGATGTTATTACTTAGTTACATGATAAAAGTTGACAATCTTCTGCGACTTTAAAAATGTAGGTAAATATTGCTCTGAGTGATTCTCCACTTGTTTCCTTGCATATGAATGCTAGAATATCATTTGAAACCTCTGTATCTAGCTGAACATTTCCATGTATATCGACTCCAGAAACATTTTGATGTGAACTCATAAACAGAGAAAAGCATGAAACAACGTAGAGAGGCGCCTGAAGAGCAGGGTGTTATCCTTAGAGCCGGTGACTCAGAAAGGGAAGAGCCAAGCTCTTTATTTTCTTCCTTCTGCCCCCAGACTCCATTCGGTAAGGGGCAGATGAACCCAAATCTCCAAGTTCCTGAAAAAGTGCCATAATCATGAGATGATGAACTAGAGAGGGCTGAGGGAGATCTCCATCACTCCTGTTGAAGCTCGTCCAGTGGTTAGACAGGAATGCAAGAGTCCAAGTGCCTTGTATTCATCTGATTGAAAAGAAAACAAAAGGAAAAAAAAAAGACATTGCTTTTATTTGGGCCAATCCAAATGATAGGGTTAAAAAAGGGGGGTTTCTGGAGTACATTGAAGTTCTAAATGAAATATGTTGCTTTTGATGAAAGTTTTCTTTTTCCATTGGCATTCTGGCCTACATTGCTGAATTAAGCTCAAGTCTTTTTATTATTTTGAACCTTTCCTCTCACATCAACCTGGACACACAGTTTGAAATATTGGAATATACAATAAAATGCCTATTCCATTTCCAAATCAGCTTTACCTTTACTTTTCAGTGCTTGAATGCAGGTGTATATCTGGTTTCCAAAGGGGATCTGAAGGAGACAGAATTATCAGTTGTGATGCAGCCACCTGTACTCAGAATTAAATCTTGACTTCTGTCTTCAATTCATTTATAAGCATCATTGTGGAGAATGTTTTATTTCCTTGGTTTCCATTCAGTCTACATATGTGGGTGTTGGATCATAGGTGCTGACTTTGATTTTTGCCAGGGGGTCCTTTTTTTTTTGCAGAGCGGGCACTATTTCATTTCAAATAATCTGTGTGTATATTTAATTTTGAAAAAAAAAAGGCTCTGAACTAATGGTATGATTTTGTCAGAAGAAATCTATTGCTATGTAAAAGATGTTGATGCCCCGTATAACAGTCCTCATTCTTTCTTTCTCTGATTTCCAAGTGTTACCTTGGTATGTCACAAAGATCAGAGCAGTGATTCTCCACTTGATTGCCATGCGATCCTTTTAAAGGAGTCATGGAATATTGTGCAATCACCTACATATAATTCACCAAATAAACCTAAAGAGATTTGAAATAGGAAACCAGAGTGTCAAGAACACTGTGACCACTTTTGACCTTTCTTGGCTCTTTGCTCTACTGTTTTTCTATAGTGAAATAAGTGTTAAAAATAAGAGCTGGCATTTTCTGAGGAATGCCTCATTACTATAAAAGTTGGGGACCGCTGCATTGGAGGCAATGGTTAGAGATCAGGATGTAAAAGTGGTCAATGTGCAAAATGCTTTGATCATTATCTCCAATTCATATTTCATTTCTGCTTTTTCATTAGATTGTTATTATAATTTCTATTACTAATGTGGTTATTATTACAACTACGACTACCAGCACCCTGGGGGAAAAAAACAACAACCCACAAATGTTTTCTTGAATGTGTGGATTGTGCCTTACTCAATCTCTTTATGGGAAAGGACTGAGAAAAAAGGGTCTCCAGGTGACACACATATCATGGCTTCCTTTACAAAAGAGTAGCTATGAATTTTTATACCCGATGAGGAAGTAACTTCTTGCATCATCAGAGAACCTAACGTTTCAAGCCAAGTTGGAAATATCTTCAGTGATCAATCTTCCAGTATACTTAGAAAAGGACAACACACATCAAATCCAATGTGATGTAAAAACATTGACTTATTTGCATTTAAATTCAACCACCTTTCAGTTTTTAAAGATAAATTTGACCCTTAGTGCTTGTAATCATTCACTCAGTTTAAAATGCATAGCACAAAATATCAGGAGCAAGCTTTCTGACTGGCTTAGTGGGGGATTTGCATGATTATACATAATTATAGCTGAAATAGAAAAATGGTAATTTAAAAAATGCCTTCCTTTATGAAGGTATAGGCTGTAGCCATGTTGGTCTAAGGACAAGGTTCTTTGGGTAAATCTGATATCTATTATTAGACCAACTCAAATAGTTGGAAAAATTCTTCTTTGCAAGCTTTCAGGCATAAATACCCTTCACCGGGGTGCGGAAGCATCTGCTGCAGGTGTCTGCTCTTCCTGGAGGGAATGAATAGTGTAGAAGGCAGAGGCTGGTCTGCATGAAAGAAAGCCAGTCAGTGAAGATGTAAATTGAGGAGTCAGTGGCAGAGGTGGCTTCCTTTATGAAGCCCTTTAGGGCATTATATTCCTAATATAATGCATATGCAGAAAAAATAAAATACTTCTGAAGAGATCAAATTAGATCCTCAGATGGTATAAATCAGTGCATCTCCACTGAGCAGTGCTCTCTATAAACAGACCTTTATGAGAAGAAATGCCCCATCATTGCTCTTTTGGATTCTCAGGATAAATCTCCACTGTGACACTTTGGGCTGTGAGTGGCTGGGTCGGGGGGCATCTGTGGAACGGAGGTACTGACTAGGCTCAGGATAGTTGAGCAGAGTGCAGGGAGAGCCCATTTCAGGGAGCTGAGAGATCAATTAGAGAGCTGAGTCTAGAATCAAGCCAGAAGGCTCAGAAAAGCAGTCACGAATCAGGTAAAACCTTGGGACATCTTTACACATTCTCCTGGGGTGTGACTCTAATTAAAGCACCAGCAAAGTCTGCCTCTGCTACTAGAAAGAAGGTGGGGGTGTGCAGTTTGCTGGGAAGTAAGCTGCAAGGTGCAAGCTGCCTATAATTTGGCAGATGAGCAACACCAGCAGTGTAAGGGAGAGCCAGCAGAGCAAGGGCAGCTCACAGGAAGAAGTCTAGCTACAATGATTAGCAAGGGCATACAGATCAAGAAAAAGCACCATATGGCTCAGCCTGAAGGCAAGGGAATGGGAGGCTGCTAATGAACAGAAGTAGCAGCACCTGGCCCCTGTTAACCTCTGGCCAGGTCAAGTGACCAGAAGTGGAGGAGAAAGGGTCATATAAGCCTGGGTCTGGAGCTACTAGCTTAAACTGGGTTCTGTTAAATGTTCTGGAGGAAGAAAAAGTTTTGTTTTTTGTTTTGTTCTGTTTTTTTAAACAATAGTGTGGTGGGAGAAAACTCTCTAGAGTTCATTGTCTAGCTGCAATAGGGATAGGGACTAGACAACGCGGGTAAAGAATTGACAGCTGTTTATTTGCTCGAGCAAAGATTATAAAGTTAGCAAAAGGCAAAATGGCCTCCCCTAAAGGGTGGGGTGTTCTTTTATATTTTTTACAACAAGGCAAGACTTCAGGGTTAACAAAAGTAATACTTGGGCGGTCTTTCACAGATCTTTATAACAGCATATTTTTATTAAGCTGAACTAGCACTTTTTAAAAGTTAAGTAACAGTAACATTATGATACGTTAGTAAGAACTTGCACAGTAGTAGATATTTCTTAAGGACACGATCACTGTATTTAGAACAATGGCTTTTTTGTGTTATCTTGTTCCTTGTTGTATCTGGCTTATAGCACATAGGCACAGATTTATTTGCTGCATTTTACTTTCTCACTGTCTTCCTCCCACTCCCTCCCAGCTCCCTTCAGGCTGCAACTCTGCCAGCCTGCAGGGAGCTCAGTTCAAAATGGAAAAATCCTCGGGTTTCTCTTGTAAAACAAGAAATCCATATTTCCTCTGGCAAAAGGTAAAATCCATGGTTAACTCCAGTTTTCATGGGAAATGAAAAGCCTGGATCCCTGGTAATGACAGTACATCAGAGCAGCTTTGATGCATGTCTACAGGTGCCTAAAGTGACCAAGGTACAGACACAGAAGTTAGGGGTACAGCCTCTGTATTAGAAGTACCTGGACCTTACATACTGGAGGCTGTAAGTAAGAGAGGAATAGTAGAAAAAACCCTGGGAATAGTAGAAAAAACTCTCCCTTTCAGCAGGCACTCCCTGGGCCCATCTACATGAAAATCTGTTGCAGTAGCAATGAGCTATGGCAATGTAGCATGTTGGTATGAGCTATGGCAACGTAGCATGTTGGTATGGCAACATAGTATGGGTGGGCACTAACCATGATGCTACTGTGCAGTAACTCATTGGTGGCCCCTGGTGGCCCTGAGCTTGCAATGGGGAGCAGGGGTCAGGGACACCAACGGGCTAACTGCCAGGCCAAGAGAGACTGGTCCTCAGTCCTGGGGGTTTGCTCCCCTCAGGCATCTGTGCCATGCTGCTCTTCTGCTTAGAGAGCTTGGGTTAAACCCCAGTCGCTGTAGCTAAAGACTCAAAAAATTGTTCCCTCTACTGGCATGGAGAATGACATGTCAGCATCTGTGATTTCAGGGGCCTTCTGATTACCCTGTGATTCCAGGTGGAGAATGCTGCCATCTTCAAATGGCATCATCTGCTGGCTTGAACTCCTCACCCTTGCTAGGTGGCACCTCCAAGTTATCTCAAGGAGTGCTCTAACCCTTTGTGGCACTACCTGCTGGTTGGGCTGGCTCCCAACCCCTGTCTCCAACTCCCCTCCAGTGGTACAACCAACTGCTTGGGAGTGCACCTTAATTCCTGAATAATGCTTCTTAAAAGGAGCCTCCTACCTACATGAGAATGAAGTTGCAAACAATCATGAAGTACAATTATCAGCCTCCACCAGACAGCATTTTTTTCCCAAATCTGCTGATATTTTTCCTATTTTTCCCAGAACAATTTAACATGTTGGTAGAATCTCTCGTGATACACCTTTGGATTTCCAGTCCACTCTTGCAATCACTCAGCCATTGTGCTTAGCCAAAATGGAGTCTACAAGCAGAGGGAATAAGCCGTGTGTGTTAGGCTGGGGCACTGATAACCAGCTTGACAGGATCCTCTGCTGTGGCCAGGCTTGAGTACAGAAAAATTTTAGAGCAGTTCTTCTATTGCAAAGATCTTGGAAGGACCGCAATAGGCCAGCGTGGTTTTAAACGCGTTGGCTTTGTTTTGGAAATCTCTGGGTTTATCTTGTGAATCGTGTTTGCACTCCAACAAGTGCTAACATTGTGTGGCACCCTGCAGCACCCCTAAAATGATCTCAAGTCACCCCACAGTGTTGTGGTAACGAGTCTGAGAATTTTTGTCCCAGTGGATTCTGGATGTAGAGCAGATGTAGCTGAGAGACATGCCCTTGCTCTAATGCCCCTTTGCTGAACGTGTCCTCCCATCAGCTGTGGTTGTGTAGCTTGATCTGGGGTTGGGAAGGAAGCATACATCATGGTGGCAGAGTAAATTAGCCTTGTATGGAAGCTCAGAGTCACTGGCACAGTCTGGGCCCCCCGTGTTGCAACAGTGGAAAGGTCTGGTTACAAGTAAGCAAAGAGTTGGACAGAGCCCTGTGCACCTTCATACTGAACCTAGTCTAACATAGGGATTGCTCTGCCCAGAGACCCCAGAGGATCCCACTCCACCACAGCTCCCACTCTTGCTGTTCTGCCAGAATAAGTCATCTTAATTGTTCAATGTCCATGGATGAAGCCAATGGGCTCTCCAAGTACAGAGAGGGTGCAACTTGAATGGTCTCTTCTTTCTCCAACTGTTGTAGTGCTTCAAGCTTTTCCTTCACCTGCTCCTCTCCCTCCTTCTCAGTGTAGTGAGCTGCCAGTTGTGCAAGGAGGTCCACCTTGGGTTGAGGAGCTTTCAGAGTGTTTAACACAGGCTTCAGCACCTTCCCAAAGAAGGTGCTGCTGAAGGCCTGAAACCAAAGAGAAAGTTTTGAAGAGGACACCTCCTCAGAATCCTTTCTAAATCAGCTTTTCCTACAGGTCGCTAATGAGAGTGAATTAAACCAAGCCCCTTTTAGACTTGCATTTGGATCCATCCTATGAACTTCAGCTGAGCACCAGAAATATCAGGACACTGCAATGACAACTTTTGTTTAAGGAAAACTGCTTTGTCTATCTGTAGTACTTCAAGTTTTTGTTTGAAAGCAGATCAGAAACAAACACTAAGGAACTACTGTGCATGGCAACTATTAAGACCAAATACTTCTAGGCCCCAATTGGGGAAGACAAGGTCCTTACCCCAGTTCAGGAAGGCATTTAAATGCACTTTTCTAAGCAGGTGCCATTCATTCCAATTGATCGAGTCTAGCTTAGGCTTCAAGTTATGCAAATACTGAGATTCTTTGTCCTAGGGCCAAACATTTCAAATAATTGAATCCTGAGAGCACTTCTGTTGACTCCAGATGGATTTCTGTACTTCAGCCTTTTCCTGGATCTTCAAGCCTCTAGCAAGATCACAAATGAACTTTTTGTTTGTTTGTTTGTTTGTTCACCAATCCACACATGAACATGTCACTGTTACAAACTGGTCATTTCCTGTTCTCTAAATAGAAACGCTGGTGTTGTGATGAGACCCAGCTACTCAATCCCATGGTTAGGTAAATAAACTGGGGCTGGGTGACCTGTCACTGTTTTCATATCTGGGTTACCTGCACTCATTGCCTGGTTTACACTTCATGTCTGATATACTTATTTTGGGCAGCGGGACTCAGCGGTAGGATTTTGGAACCACTGTCTGACTCATCCAAAGCTCAGATATTGGGCCTAGCAACATAATTTCTTATACACCTTCTGTGATTTACTTTGAATGTAGATAAGAGTTGCAGTTCAATGGAGATCAAGGTCCTGGAACCGTCCTCATCACTCTGGACACCCACACCACAGCCCTGATATTTGTCAGTCTCTATGTTTGACCCAAGCCTTTCATGGGAGGCAATGCCCCTTATACTGCCACACATGGTCTTCTCTTTCTAGTGATCAAATGGCCCTGTTGGCTTCAAGCTGTAGCTGTCTTGTTCATATGCTTAACCCAAGGGATTCCAGCCCTCATCTTATCCCCAGACAGATTTCTTGGAAAGAGAGTACATTCAAAATTAGTCAATTTACTGACTTCTAACTCAGAATCCCAGCTAGTGCGGGTCGTCCACACTGATTGCACACTGCAGGCTTTTAAGGAGATGGCCCACCACCTTCATAAGAGCATTCAGCATTCATAGTAGTTGGGATTTCAATGCCAGATAAACATCTTAACAAAAGATCCATTTGGAAGCAAAATGGCATTCACAAAACAGGATTGCCTCTGCCTTTTTCTTTCCACTTACCTCCCCTTGTTGTTGTCCTGTGCTACCCCGAGCAATGGGGACGTGTTTGATTCTAACACGAGGGATTATTTGCACAGGCAGCTCCTCTGTCTCTGTTGGGGTGTCGTTTGCACTTGAACCTGGGATTGGCTCTTCAGAGCTCCCTGTCTTAGGCTCTGCACTAATAGACACTTGGGAATGAGAGTTGTCAGCAATTCTGTTTGGGTTCATCGTACTTTGGCTCAGTTGGTCACTAACAGCCTGTAAAAGGGGGCAATCGGGGAGTTCCTCAATTATTACAGTAACCACTTCTTGAGGAAAAAGCACATTGAAACCTGTTGCATCATCATAAAGGTCTTGCTCAGATCCAGATGTTTGTAAAATATTCCTGGAAATAGAAAGAACAGCTTGATTGACTGCTTCTTTGTGTGCTGGAGGTAGAAGTTGTTCTTCATCTGTAGCTGCCACACGGCTGATTTTATGTCTGGACAGACCTTTGTTCCATGGCCTGTGTAAGGTTCTCCGCAATTCCATTCACTTCGGCTCTTGATAAATGTCTTCTGTACTTTGGGCTTCTGCCATCAGTTGAACTTAAGACCTTTGACAGGACTCTGCTTAATATTTCTTCCATGAATCTCATGGGTACCACAGGAATCCTTGGGTTTAAAGTTGGTTTTGGAATTTCCTTTATCATGCCATGATCACTAGGAAGTTTTTCAACAATCTTAACAACTTCTGTTGTTGAAGATGAAGTAGGCAACGTCTCCTCCTCTGAACTGGCTTGAAATTCAGGTTTGGCAACTTCTTCTGCTATTTTGCTTTTGCTATCCTATGAGCTAGAATATCTTCCCGATTTTGTTAGGTCTCTGCAAACACAAATGCCAGAATCAGAAAGCTCTGCAGTGCTTGTGCAAGCCAAATTGAACAGGTCTCTCATAGCATGGCTGTCTTCAGTGTGTACAACTTTTTTTCCAGTGATATGTTCATTGATCATCTGCTGTTTTGACAGGAGTACTTGCAAAGCATACAGTATTTTACTAGTTGCATCTTTCAGTAACAAAGTCTTTTCTGCATCCAAATCCACAATGGGAAAGAGGGAAGAAAATGTTGACCAAAGATTTGCTGCTAGCTTTTCTGTGATAAGAGGAACTATTCTACTAAGATCTGATGATAAACTGTTTGTGTTATCCAAAGTCTCAGTAACGTCTCTTAGTGTATTTTCAACAATACTGACAGCTTTAGCACAGCGGTGAAGTGGTGATTCTCCAGAAAGACAGTTCTGCAGCTGATTCCCAGAAATCGCTTGCAAGACCAAGTCACAAAGAGCTTCAGAAATAATCAGGCACCCATTTCTTAAACAATTCTGCATGTTGAATTTAGACTGAAACTGTGTCCAAAGCTTGTCATAAACCGAATCAGCAATGGTTTGAATCATAACATGCTCTCTGGAATGTGGATGTTGAATATTCGGGCTAGAAAACTTCTCATCATTAGAGATTTTTGCCATCACTTTACTGATTACCTTCACATGAATCAAGTCAAATTCTGCAAGTTCCCTTTTCTTTTCTGTAGAGGAAGATGTGTGGGCAGTGGCAGGGAGAATGCCAGATAAAAGCTTGCTGATTATTTCTTCCAAAAATCTGTGGTACTGCCCGCAGAGTAGATGGTGTGGGACTTTGGCTTTGGGAGGTGCTTTTGGTAGCATCTTCTAAAAGCTTCTCATCAACTTCCCCAGGCTCTAGAGGTTCAGACAGAGCTGAAGAGGATGCTTTTTCTAAGGGTTTTTCCTGTTGGTAATCAGTCATTTCAAAACACCTAAGCCCTCTGCTGACACACTCTTGTAGCTTTTCATGTTTTCATAAACTGTGACTTTGGAAGCACTTCCTTGCAGAAGATCAGATAAACTTCAGTGAATAATTTTGGCTGTCAATGTATGTATGTCAGGGAAGAGACCCTGACCTTCAGAAAGCTGCAGGTCTGTGGGCTGACATATGGAAAGCTTACTTAACACCAAATCAGTTATCTCTGCACTCATACGTGAAGGATGACTGCCAGGGATTTTGCTGTCCCGAGCAAGTAAGTTTTGTGAAGGGACACATTTGCTCATTAGTTCATCACATATTTCTTTCAAAAAAGCAGCAGCATAAATACTGGTTGGTGGCTGCAAGGGCTGAGGCTCAATGGTGTATGTTGGCAGGGGCTTGCTGTAAGCTCCCTGTACTGCCTTATGTGGTACTTCCTCTTCAGGAAATATCTTTCTGCGTGATGAAAAGAAGGGCTTTCTTGCAAGCTGCTTGCCAGTCTGGGGTAGAGATACTCTGGAGTGGACTGCCCTTGGCTTGGTTAATGTGTCCAAATGAGATGCAAAAGGCTTGAGCCCCAGAGCTCCTGTGCAGTAACTCAGCTTCCTAATGCCACCTGATGTGCATTGTACAAGCTCAGGGCCTTGAAGCTGCCTTGGTTTTGACCTTCCCTTCATCCTTGTTCCCAGAATGCAGCACTCTTCCCTGGACATTGCCTGTTTTAGGGCCATCTTGTATGAAGTCAGAAGAAATATCTGACCAGGCCAGCTGACTGTAGAGAAAACAGGGAGGTTAGTTTTCCTCGACTCCCTTCCTTCCCACATCCTGGTGATCTGCTGGGTGTTCTCTTCCTGCCTGTGAAGACAAACTTTTTGGCATTGCCCTCCTCATCTCTCATATCTCCCTCAGCTATTTTTCTCTCTTCATATTGTATTATTGCTGGATAGATGATATCTGTTACCTCAGCCACAAACCACGCCATTATATTTGTAATTTCAGCAGTCATTTCTTTGGTCTCGGTTTTCTGTACCAGGAACAAATGAGAAAGGACAGAAAATGTATTAATTAATTCCTTCGTTCTCCCTTCTGTCCATGGCAACAGCTGTCTACTGGGTGTGATTCAAACTTTTAGGATAAACAATGACAGCCCCTGGTGAAAAGTGGCTTGTATCACCAGAGCCCGTTGGATAGGGTGGGATAGAAATCTAACAGAATAAATATAGGAAATAAAGAAACAGCCAGTTGAGGAAAGGTCAGTGAAGGATGAAGTAGGATAAGTATTGCTTCTCCCTGAATTTGTTTCTAAAGGGCCGACATGCAGTCTGAAGACCATGGAAGAAATGCTGACCATCTTGAAGCCCAGGGGATTTTTGTCACTGATGTCAGCAGGGTGAGGATTCCCCCACATGAGCCGAGAGATGACCTAATTTAGCCAGTTTACCCTATTACAAGTGTCAGGAGGGCGAGGTGTTGGATACACGTCTGGACACACTCTGTGGGATGGACCCTGTGTCCAGAGACTGCCGCATGCTGAGTGGGAAATGACAGCAAATCTCACTTCCATATTTCAACAGGTGCTTAGGCCTGACATTGGCACTATCTCTACTCCCACCCCCTAGGGAAAGTTATCAACTAGCTCACTTCTCATTACGGAAAAGAATCAATTAATTTGCAGACATTTTCTCCATCTTGCACCAAAACTCAGAAGTGGTGTTCTCCCTGGGCAGTGCTGCTCCCTGCTCTTTCTCAGGATGAGGCACCTAAACACCTTGTCTGCTGTGCAGCTTTTATGTCTTTCAAGGACTGTACAGGCTTTCGCTAAGGGACCTCCTAGCCCCTAGTGCAGAAGGAAAATAGTTTTGCCCTGATTTTGCACACAGTGGAACTGGGTCAAAGCTACCATCTACTAATTTCTGGCCACCGGGCTGTAGTGCCTTCTATAGTTTTGTCACTCCGTTGTTTCCCTTGGTGTTAAGAAAAGAGAAACTGTCACATAATTGCCAGTAAATCCATAGGCTACTATTGACTCTAGCCATTTATCGATTACCTTTTTAAGGTATATATGATATATATATACAGCAAAAGCTGCCTTAAAGGGCCTCTCAGTTAATGGGCATATTTGTTACGCAGCACCACACATTCCCCATGGGTGCCAGATAACAAAACTTTTGCTGTACATGTATCACCCATTTACTGATTACCTTGTTAAGGCATATATGATATATAAAAATAGATATGTAAATTGTACTGTGGCTTTGATTCTAACCTCCATTGCTTTATGAAGCATGTATTGGGTTTTGTTTTTGTTTTTTTGCTTTGTTGTTTTCTCTGTCCATCCATCTGATGGGTTTTTTTTCTAAGAAGCTTTTGAGGTTTTCGTAGTGTGTGTAAACCCTGGCTAAATCTCCTGAGAAACATGTAAACAGTTCATTAATATAACTGCTGCTGCAATCAATTTCTGCTCCACTCCCTCCTTTATCTGGGTTTCTTTTTGCTAAAGCGATTGTAGCATTTTTTAATAGATTCAAGAAGTTGCTAATACCATTTGTGCACTACAGCTTGGAGGTTTGCAAACTGTTTCAATGGCGTGTATTGCTGATGAATTAACACAGGCCGTATCCTGTCTTTTCAAAGGCACAATGAGAGGGGAAGGATGCACCTTTTCCTTATGAGCCAGGAAGGGGAGCAGGCTCCATATCTCTCTTTTCTACGAGATGTTCTAAGTCACCTTCTCCTTGCATTATATAGTAAGGCCTTGCAATGGGATCTTAGATATCCAACTGAGTGCTTGGATGCTTGGCAAGGAGCCAAGAATGAGCAAAAATGGAACTAGGACAAGGACAATTTGGAGAGGACCTAAAAGCAGAGGTCAGGCTTGCTGGGGAGAGAGAGTGTGCACAGGGCCCTGGCCTCACTAGAGTCAACCCCTGTCCAGACTCCTGAATATCCATGAGTCTCCCCTCTTCTGCTGTCAGCACATTTCTGTGACTTTTACTCGTAAAGTACACCCCTCCCTCTCTCTTCCCTTCTCTCTCGACTGGTGGACAGAGAGGTGGACAACCCATTGTTGCTGTCAGTTCCTAAGTCAATTCAGATGGCAGAACCCAGTCCTCCTAATTTCTATCAAGTGGTATTTATTTCCCACTTTTCTCCATGCCATGTACTGCTGCTTGGTCCTTATTTACTGCATTCCCTTCCTTGCTGAATGCAGAGGGGTGCAGAGATAAAGATTTCTCTTTATTCAATGTGGAGTCATGGCTCTTTGGCCACATGATGAACTATTCCCCTAGGATTCTCCCCTTCCATTTGTACTTTTTCATGTTTTCCTCCTATCAGTTGTTTTCCTCATTATTTTCAATTTTGGGGGATTAGATGATTAGAAACACTGATCATGTGATGTGATGTCATGGCCATATAATTCCCAGTTTAATCTCTCCTCTCTTTGGCAGTATGCAATGTCATTGGATCACAATCACCTTGCGCTAAACAACCGCCTGGCCATTGTCTCCAAGCAGCAAATGCTCTTCCTCATGATTGGCTATGTCTGTCTCATTTGAATAAAACCCAGATCCTTCCTTCGAGTAGGGTTGGAGTACTTGTAGCCACGATGGTCTGGCCAATATGCAAGGATCAAGGTGATTTTAGGGACATTTTTTCTTGGACCAACCATATAGTTGGGAAACAATTCCTCACTTCAATTTCTATTTTTTCTGTTATGTTTTTCTGCAAGTCACAGTCTTTTTGCTTAATTAGAGAAGCTTCTGGGCACCAGGTGCCCCTTTTCTGTGTCCTTGCCTAACACTGCTCCCAAATTTCACACCTGGTCCAATAAAAGTCACCCCCAAAACTGTCCCCCCCCTTGCTTCTCACGTGCACTGCCTTTGTCAGGCACAGAGAGACAGAGTCCCTAGCCACATGCTTGACTTCCTCACCCCCCTCCTCCTCCTGCCCTGCTCTTATCCTTCCTGACCACCCGCCTGAGCCCTCCCTGGAAAGAACCTGACAAGAATCCCAGTCCTTTACTGCCTTCCCCAGATCCCTTCAAGCACAGCTCAGTGGCTCTGCAGAAGCAGGTGTAGGAATAGGGAAATGGCAGGAGGAGAAGGGAAGGGAGAACTAGAGGAGGGAGGAAAGGCCCCTGTGGACATCAGAGGAGTGGTGCTGGGAGCTCTTGTAGGGTCTGCAGCAGCCAGTGCTTGATCCTGAGTGCCTGAGACTTGGAGCAGCCCTTTTGGTTTCAGTGCAGCAGCACCCAAGTCAGAGTGACAGACAGCTGGACAGACGGACAGAGCTGCAGGGCAATATGGGGATGAAAGCTCCCCAGCCATCAGAAGGGTACAACTAGGTATTTTGTCCCAAGCCCCAACATTTCAGGAGGCATGAACTGGCTGAGATTTGGAAGAGATCACAACTGGCTTTTAGACCAAAGTTACTACCATTTTGTTGCATGCTAGGGCCCTGTGATCTGGGCCTGAATTACAGCCTGTGACTGAGAAGGGCCACAACCCTGAACTCATTAACCAGGAGGAAGGGTTGTGGACCAAGTAGAGAGAGGGTCCAAACTGCACCACTTGGCCCAAACCTGAGCGTTTCTGGAGGTGACACCTGTGGGGCAGGAGGGATGGATAAATGAAAGAGGTGGCCCTGGGACCAGAAATAGGACTCAGATTTTCCCTCACCTGTGTCAGCTTCAGCCAGGGAGACCTGCCCCCATGAAGGGCTGTTCAGGTCTGAGCCTCTGGCCTGGGGTTCTGGAACTTGCCCTGCAGGCTGATGTCAGCCCTCTATGAGGTCACTGTCTCTCTGGCCCAATGCCTGATATCCTACCCATGCATCTCTATGAGCTCACTGTCTGCCCCACCCTCCCCATGCAGCCCGACTCATCCCCTACCTATAGGAGCCCCTTCACCATATAGTCTAGCATATCTTGTATCCCATCCCTGCCAGTGCCCAGTACCAGAGGCTGGAGGGAAGAGAACTAGAGAGCCTCACCCTGGACAATGTGGGAACTAGTGCGGCTAGAGAAGGGACAGCTCTGCCAAAGCCCATGTAGTGTGTGCAAGATGCCCAGCAGTGTGAATGACAAAACCAAGGGTGTTTATATTCTTTGTGTGTGTGTGTGTGTGTGTGGTGGGGAGGGGTAGTGTTTGAGTTAGAGTAGCTTCAAGAGCCACTCTAATGAAAGCTCCCAGAGCATCACGTGCATCAGTGTCCCCATGCTGAAAAATGGTGGTGGGGGCACTTTAACTACAGTGCTTTAGTTGAAATGCCCTGGCCACCATTTTTCAGTGCAGGGACACTGATACACATGATGCCAGAGTCAGCTGGAGCATGGTAATTGCCAAGCTCTAGGAGACTCAAGGCCACTGCAACATGCCTTGCTGCATGTCTACAGGCACCCCAAGTGACAAAACCAAGTGGAAGACATGGTAGTTAGTGATACAGCCTCTGAATTACAACTACCTAGACCTTAAGTCTTGTGGGAGACATTCAGAAAGTCGGAGCCTGAATTAATGTAACCTTTGCAGGATAGTTTAACCTGCCTATGTTGAACTCATTTTGTAACAGCACAGACGTTGTCTCTGGACTGAGGCAACGTGGGCACATGTCTGCAGTTGCTCAGGCCAGGAGCTGGAGGGCACTAGAGCAGACCCTCAGCTGCAGGGAAGCTGTGCTGGGGGGCATGGCCAGCCTGGGATGAAGTGACCTAGCTTGGGTCCCTGCTAGTGAGACAGGGAGGGAAGAATTAAACCCCTCTCTGGCCAGACCCCCGCTCCTGCCTGTCCCTGCCTGTCCTTGCTCTGTCTGGGCAGCAGAGGGGCAGGGCCAACCCTACTCAGCTGTAGCAGAGAGCCCAACCCAGAGAGCATGCCGGCATGCTGGAGGAGTCTGGTTTAACTTAAACCAGGGAGGACTCTGGGATAGACATGGCATAAGCTGCTTTGCGCCAGATCAGTTAAGTCTGATACTACATTCAACCAGATTTATCTCAAACTGGTGTTGTCCATTTTGAAATTGGTTTATGTGCACTGAATTCTTTTCTGTTATAGGTTTAATCCAGTTTCTAATCACTTAAACTGGTTTATGTGTAATGTCTGTCCCTAGCCTAAATGCTAGAGGCTGTAAGGAAGAAAGGAACAGTGGAGAAAACCCGGTCATACCCTGTTCATTCTCCCTTTCAGCAGCCACTCCTTGGGTGCATGTACGTGAGATGCTATGTTGCTGTAGGAATGAGCTATGGCAACATGGCTTCTCTGTATGGCAATATAGCGTGGACAGGCACTAAATAAAATGCTACTGCACAGTGACTTGTTGCTCCTGTGCAGTAGGGTCAGAAATGTCTTGTGCACTGCCAGGACTGTGCAATACCAACTGTTCAATGTTGTGCACTTATAGACATGCTTCCTGTCACTGTGTGACCACTGGTTTGTTCTTTATGTTTTAGTACTAAAGTACATTTATTTTTTTCTGAAGAACTTGAGATGACATTAAAGAAAATGAATTTTTCTCTCCTGTAGTATCAGTTATAATATTGGGCATTCTTTGGAAAAAAAGAAAGGAAGGAGAAGTTGAATTGTTTTACTCTGAACACAGTTGTAGTCACTAGTTGGCTGGAGTTGGATGTTTTGGAGCAGATTAGTAGTTAAATACCATTTTCTGCTCGTCTTGTGCAAATCTCAAAGTGACTACTATTTGAGGGAGCCTCAGGTGTCCACAATAGAACAAATTAGGGTCAGAGCACATGTCTAAATGCATTCTCTGTAGATTTTTAAAGTGCTCAGTGACTGCAGATTTCAGCGGGGGCTAAGGTTTTTGGCAGCCATACCACAGGTTCAGCCTGTGTCCTCCCCAAGTGCTGCTCCAATTTTTTCTTTTGTTTCTACTCCCTGCCCTGTGCTCCCTGATTGATCTACCATGTGCCATACATAGGGGTTGGCCACTCCTGGTATGTAGGAATTATCAACTCCCTGCTGTCTCACTTCCTGATTAGGAGCAGCAGGGCGACAGGGGTGTTGTGGGGAGGGGCATGGTGGCATTTTTCCCTAATCAGAGCATCCTGCCCATGGCCCTCCCCAGATCAGCACTATGGAAGGGAAGGGAGGGCTGCTGTAGCACCTCCCAGCATCTAGCCAAAGCCACTGTGGGCATGTACCTGCATTTCTCAGTCCAGAAGGAATGTGCATATGCTAACCTGTTCAGCCTCCTGTTCCCTCTTCATTCCATAAAAAATAAATATGGATCCTTTTCTGCTGAGAGCTGCCACCACGACCCTGCTACATGGTGTGCCTGGTGCAAACAAGTGATAGATGACTGAATGACTATATGAACATCAGGAAATTTAGGTGTGGATCTCTACAGCTACTTGGAGAATATGTCCTGCTTTCAGTATAACTGACGGTGCCAAGCTGGCCTCTCATAGCCGTGGGGACTTTTCCTTGCCATTAAGAGTTTGGAAATTACTTTTGAGAATCTAACTGAACACAAGTAATAAACAACATTCTCTCTACCATTTGAACATTATGAACCTCAAGATTGCAAAGGTTTCCAAATAGAAACACTATTTGAAGAAGATCTGCTGCTTTTTTTCAGTCCAAATGAAACAGATCCTGTGATGAATGATAGCAATTATGCTCATTGGGTCAAGTGGTTGGTTTAAGCCATTTGCATTTATTTCCTGCCATGGTTCTTGGGTTGTCCAGAGGCTTTCTGGGGGCACTTCTCTGGCATGATTTGCACCCAGGGGTGCTATTTTGTGGCAGTCTGTGGCTAGGTCATATTAGCCATATTTGACACATCACACTTTAAATGAGTTGGTGCAATTCTGACCTCAGGTGGATGCCAATTTTGTGGCATTTCTGAGGAGGGGATTTGTGTGGCAGTTACCAGGGAGAACCCAGAAGACACCCTCACCCTACCCACCTGTGGTCCTCAGCTCTCACAGCATTAGCCTGGGCAGGAGTCTTTGCTCAAACCATTTCTATCAAACGATGTGGGGAAAGAAACTTATTTGATTAAAACATCCAGGTGAGACTTTTTTTGGAGGGAGCTGACAATGAATTCCTGCTTTTAAACCTCTGTATTAGGTAATGCAATAATTACTCAGCAAAACCTAAATGACATTTCTCTTCCCTTCCCCCACCTTTAGAATAGTGTACAACTCTGCCCCTCTCCTGCCCTCCCTTGAAATGGTACTTGTGGCTCCAAAGGATGCTGCAAGGGCTTCCCTTGTGGTTGTGTATGGCTTCCCATCAATGTGGTTTCTGGAGCCATCCACAACCAGACACTGTCCACATCATTCAGAATATCAGGATTATATTTCAACCCACCCCCCTTGCAACAATCTCAGCTCTGGACTTGATTCAGTAATTGGTAAGGGACATCTGTGTTCTTGTCCATTAATAACTAAGAAAATGTATTTGACAGGGGAATGTCCTGTTTGCAGTATCATTGGTTCCATGCCAATTAAATAGCTCCAGCCCAACCCAGCCCAGGGCTAGAAAGCATGCTGGGATGCTGGGGGACTGTGATTTAATTTGAACCAGGAAGGGGTCTGAGACTGAGCTTTTCATAAGCCAGTTTGACCCAAATCATATGAGTCTGATACTGTATTCAACCAGGTTTATCTTAAACCAGTTTCAGCCATCTTGAAACTGGTTTATGTGCCACTGAACTTGTGCTCTGTTACAGGTTTAAACCAGTTTCTGATCACTTAAACTGGTTTATGTGTAACTTTGGTTATTAGCATTAGACCATAGAATTGGGGGTGTTAAGCATTTGGCAAAACCACTCCTAGGTGATATATTTGTTGTCGGGAGGGCAGTGGAATCAAGTGGTTACAGCAGGTGGGACTTGGGCAGAGAACTCCTTATTCCCCTCCAGCAACTGGGAAACGTCTGAGTTTCCCTGTTTAGAAAAGGAACTTGGAGCCATGACTCTAGGACACTTTTCCTGATCATGCTACTACTGACCCTTGTGCAATGTAAAATCATTTTTTCTCTCTTTACCCTTTTTCCTCATTTGAGAGTGCTGTGGATTATACTCCAATTAGTACATGGCAGTACATTTCTGTTTTTGTCCGTTCTGGTTGAGATTACTTTCAAATATTGGATTGCAACTCTTGTGTGAGTATGTTTCAATTAGTTTGAGGCAGAACTTTTCTTACCCAGAGGACTCGTACAGGAGGGTTACACTAGAGATGATGTCAGAAGGTAAAAAAAGATTGCTTTTTCCAACACTTTAGTCCCTTTTAAATTGAGGAGGAACCCTATGAAGTGATCAAAGTAGTTAATTCATGAATGACACAAGTCGCCTTCTTCAACAGACTTCACCAGAGAACAGGTTGGAGAATGCATTTCTAATCTCAAATTTTGCACGCAGGGCTTCAGAACATAGAGGTGTTCAACGTTGTTCGTGTGACCGTGAGGCTGTGTGATTCTTTGTGTCTGTTCCAAAGTCTTTCTGAACCTTGCTATCTAATTCAGTGCAACAGATTAAAAATTAAATACTTATTAATGTTTTTTTTATTACTTTTCACACAGTTTGTGTTCTGATATATCAGATTGGGGGATCCAGCTACTGGAGAGTTATAAAAATTTCAGCCTCATTCACCAAATGAAAGTCTCTAGATCATTTTTATTCATAATGGTAATGAACATGTGTAATTTATTTTTGATTCTGATAGAGGCATAATGTGGTTAATTTGTATTTTGGATCTGCCTTTTTTTTCCCTTTCTCTTTAACATTTTTTTAGAGTAATTACAACATAAAATGCCTTAGCACCAAGAGTGCCAGGAGCCCCACTGACCAGAGTGCCAGGAGCAGCGGTGCCAGTGGTGGCCAGATTGCTGGAAGGGCACAGAGCACAGGCAGTGGCTAGACAGCTGGGAGTCCAGGGGGTGGAGAGGGGACAGCAGGGACCAGGGTTCAGAAGGAAGCACAGCATTGTGGGCTGCTGAAGGACCAACTTACTGTACAGATGTAAGATGAGAGAGTTCAAAATAGTACCTGTTCTGTCACTTCAGAGAATATTATTCAACCTGTATGTTTGCACACTAGCCTTTTGAAACATTTCAAAGGTATTTCAAAGTCGTTTGAAGCATTACAAATGTGAAATCTGTTTGCAGCCGTATAGAACTTCTTAGTAATATAGGCAAGTTTCCACTCTGCTAAAGCATTAAAATATAAGAAAAGAAAAATTGCCATTTACTGGGTTAGACCACAGATCAACCTTTCCCGGGGTCCTGTGTCATACTGGGACAGAGCATGGATGCTTAAAGGGAGAGTGAACTGGGTATGACCAGTGTATTTTTTCTACTGTTCCTCTCTCTCGCTGCTTGCATTTAAGGTCTAGGATTCAGAAGCTGATTCAGAAGCTATACCCATATCTCCCATGCTCAATATGTACTCATATCTCTTTCCTCCAATAATTCACTCTTGGTGAAAAGGAATTTCCTTTTCTTAGTTTTAAACTTACTGCTTACAAGTTTCATTTTGTGACCCTCTAGTTCTCCTGTTGTCAGAGAACAAGTAATATAAATCTCTATTAAGCTGCTCTTTGCCATTTGGTATTTTGTAAACCATTATCATGCCCCCACCCTCCTAAATGTCTTTTTTCTAAACTGAATAAGCCTAGCCTCTTTAGTTTCTCCTCCTCATATGGAAGCCCCTTCATACCACTCATCACGCTTGATGCCCTTCTCTGGACCTTCTCCAGTTATTCTGTCACTTTTTCTAAAGTGTAGGGACCAGAACTGGGCACAGTATTCGTGGTGTGGATGCTTCATGGTTTGATAAAATGGCATGATGATACTTTATGTTTGATTTATTTTTGTGTCATTGGCAAATTTTGCCACCTCACTGCTCCCCCCCTTTTCCAGCTAATTTATGAATATGTTAAACAACACTAGTCCTAGCACAGATCCTTGGAGTTCCCATCGTTTACTTTTTTCCAGCCCCAAACCTGACCACTTATATGCACTCTTTGTTTTTTATCTTTAATCCAATTTATAATCCATGACTGGACATTCCCTGTAATCCCAAAACTAAGTAAATTAGTCACGAGGCTCTGATGGTGGAGCTTGACAAAGGCTTTTTGAAAATTCAAAAGTATATGTCAGCTGGATTGCCCTGATCCACCCACCTACTTATTGACACCTCAAAGAACTTTGGTAGGTGAGGGAGATACCATTTTTTTTTAAAGATATGTTGATTCCTCCCCACCAAGTCATGTTTTTCCATGTGCTGAACAGTTGTTCTTATTATTATTGTTTCTCTCACTTTTCCAGGAACAGAAGATATTTGCTTTGATTGTTTTTTTCACTTGTTTCAATACCTTTGGATGCATGTATCTTTTTGTGCGTATATGTGTGTGCTTATCTGTGTCTGTGCTTCACTCCATCTTGCTTTGGTTTTTTTAAAAACATCTGTGTTTAATTTTGAAGAACATGGCAAGAGATTATATAAGTTCTATGGAGAAAAACCAAACAAAGGCTAAAAACCCTTTATTTCTGCATAAGGAATATCGATAAAAAAAAAAAATTGCCATTTACTGGGTTAGACCACAGGTCAACCTTTCCCGGGATCCTGTATCATACTGGGGCAGAGCATGGATGCTTAAAGGGAGAGTGAACTGGGTATGACCAGTGTATTTTTTCTACTGTTCCTCTCTCTCGCTGCTTGCATTTAAGGTCTAGGATTCAGAAGCTGATTCAGAAGCTATACCCATATCTCCCATGCTCAATATGTACTCGTATCTCTTTCCTCCAATAATTCACTCTTGGTGAAAAGGAATTTCCTTTTCTTAGTTTTAAACTTACTGCTTACAAGTTTCATTTTGTGACCCTCTAGTTCTCCTATTGTCAGAGAAAAAGTAATATAAGGCTCTATTAAGTCGCTCTTTGCCATTTGGTATTTTGTAAACCATTATCATGCCCCCACCCTCCTAAATGTCTTTTTTCTAAACTGAATAAGCCTAGCCTCTTTAGTTTCTCCTCCTCATATGGAAGCCCCTTCATACCACTCATCACGCTTGATGCCCTTCTCTGGACTTTTTCCAGTTATTCTATCACTTTTTCTAAAGTGTAGGGACCAGACCTGGGCACAGTATTCGTGGTGTGGATGCTTCATGGTTTGATAAAATGGCATGATGATACTTTATGTTTGATTTATTTTTGTGTCATTGGCAAATTTGGCCACCTCACTGCTCACCCCCTTTTCCAGCTAATTTATGAATATGTTAAACAACACTAGTCCTAGCACAGAAGTTAGGTTCACTGGTTTGTAGTTCCCTTGATGTCTGCTAGAGCCGTTTTTCAAGACATTTGTCCTTGCCTTCTGTTTGACTACAGTATGCAGATATTTGCTTTGATTGTTTTGTTTCACTTGTTTCATTACATTCTGGTGCATGTATCTTTTTGTGTGTATATGTGTGTGCTTATCTGTGTCTGTGGCTGACTCCATCTTGCTTTGTTTTTTTTAAAACATCTGTGTTTAATTTTGAAGAACATGGCAAGAGATTATATAAGTTCTATGGAGAAAAACCAAACAAAGGCTAAAAACCCTTTATTTCTGCATAAGGAATATCGATATACTGTATACAACTGTTGTAATCCCTTTTCTCTCTAAACAACAGTTTCTACTTCAGTAGAAGGTAGAGAAACTCTCCTTAGCACTCAGATATATGACAGGTGCTACGGGCATCATCCTCATGCATTTCCATGTGGAAGTGCCACTTCGGGGAGTTTAACTGCAGCTTTTGGCAGTTAGACACAGTTTGTGTTTTAGCTCTGGGAGTGTAAAGCATCCGTATGATCGTTATATGCATGCTCAATCTGAGCACACTTTGGTTGTGCAATAACACGGCACTGTACATGCTAAGACAGCTTTGGTCCTGCAACACTAGCCACATAAAATCCCTTAATAGCAGGTATTTGATATTACAGGAAGGGTGGTCTCATGTTTTAGTTTCATAGCCCAGTGTTCAGTGCACATTGCACCCAGTGTACCCAGGATATGGATTCTGGTGTGACCAGCCACAGAAAGAGGGTTGGATCTGCATCTTCTGCTCCTCTTC
>NW_005843277.1:143802-160469 GCF_000455745.1 Alligator sinensis | reverse complement strand
GACCATTACTAGATGGTATGTAGAAGAGACAAGAGTTTTCATGTAAAGGATTCCTAAATAACTGAGTATGGTAGAAACTATTGAGTTGCTGTCTTCCTCTTTGGAAACATTCCTGGACATTTACTCCCTCCCTTCTTGCCCCCACAGATGGCCTCTTCTGAGAGAGACACCCATGAGAACCGGACTGTCATCCAAGAGTTCATTCTGGTTGGCTTTTCATATCTTGCTGAGATGCAGAGCCTTGTTTTCCTCCTGTTTCTAGCGACTTACATTGTGACCTTACTGGGAAACTTCCTAATCATCCTCTTGATAAAGCTCAGTCCCAGCCTTCACACCCCCATGTATTTTTTCCTGGTAAACTTGTCCTTCTTGGACATTTGTTTCACAACCAGTGTGGTTCCCCAAATGCTGGTTCACCTCTTGGTGAAGCATAAAAGCATCTCCATTGCAGGCTGTGCAGCTCAGTTGTATGCCTATGCCATCGTAGGCGTTACTGAATGCTGCCTCCTAGCATCCATGGCTTATGACCGCTATGTTGCCATATGCCACCCCTTACACTATACTACCATTATGAGTGGTCGGAAATGTGTGAGCCTAGCAGCTGCCTCATGGATCACCAGCATCTCAGTGCAGCTGATTCAGATCACATGGATCTTCACCATGCCTTTTTGTGGGTCCAACCTCATTGACCACTTCTTTTGTGATTTTGCACCACTGGCAAAATTGGCATGCGCAGACACTTCCAAGAATGAGATTCTTATTATGGTTGTGACAGTGCTGTTCATTATGGGCCCTTTCTTGCTAATAATCCTGTCTTACATCAACATTATGTGCACCATTTTCAAACTGCCTTCAGCTGAGGGGAGAAGAAAGGCCTTCTCCACCTGTTCTTCACACCTTATGGTGGTAATGTTGTTCTATGGAACAATCCTTTTAACCTACCTGCGACCCAAGTCCCGCCACACCCCAGAAGGTGACAAAGTTCTTTCCCTCATGTACACAGCCATAACACCAGCTTTGAACCCACTGATATACACATTGAGGAACAAAGAGGTGAAGGGGGCTTTTAGGAAAGCTGTTAAAGGAATAAGCGTACCATAAAGGAAAGGATTTTAGGGTGGTATCTTTAATTGGACCAACTTCATAGTTGGTGTAGACAAGAGGCAAGCAATTATTTTGGCTAGAGGACTGCTTAACTGTTTTTGGTGAGCTGTCAAGAGCTGCAAGGGTATCTCCGGCCATTGATGGCTGCCCCACCCCCTCATTACCATCTTGGGACTTCCATCTTGAAACCAGAAAAAAACTACAAATTATATTCTAAAAAAAATCAAGCATACACTATAACATATTAATTTTATTTAAAAAAAAATATTTTTGCCTGGTTTTATGTGTGTTTGTGTAGGATATCTAGAGGCAATTGAATAATAGTTCAAACTACAGTTTTACTGTCGCTCACTGTGTGTGGAGAGTGGTGTTTGGGTAGTGTGTGTGTGGGGTGTGGTTATGGTGGGTGGGGTGTATGGGGATAGTGTGAACATATGTGGATGGGTGTTGGGTGTGAGGTATGTGGTTGGGGTTGCGGTTGAGGGTGTGGGAGGGCGTGGGGTTATGGTAGGGGGTTGGAGTGTATGTGGTAGGGTGTGTTTGGGGTTTGATGTGGAGGTGTGGGAGTGTGTGTGGATGCTGTGGGAGGGTATGGGCGTGTTTGTGGGTATCATGGGAGGTGGGGTGTTTGGGAGGGTGTGGGTGGGTTTCTGGTAGAAACTCTGGGCTTATTTAAAATGGTGGGCTTCCAAATCAAAAGCCTTAAAAAGTCTACATTAAAAAGGTACAACTAGAACAAATTTTAATCATTCTATTTAAATTGAAAATTAAAATATAAAAAACTTTTAAAATTAGGAAAAATCAAGCAGTGAGACAATTATAAAAGAGATTCTATTTTGTCATGATAATTTTTTAAATATTTCAATTTTTAAAAATTTCTGTCTAAAATTCCATTGCCTCAAAATTTTAACAGGAAACTCATTTCAGCCACCTGAAAAAAATAAGACTACATAGGACTCATCTACACATGATGTGCAACCCACTGCAGCATTTTCTGTTATCTGTTGAATAAATCACCGCAGTATGCTACTTCTGGGTTAATTTAAAGCAGCAATGGTCAATCTTACTAGGACACTTTACTTAAATGATTATGATAGAAGTACTACCCATAAGTGATGTTGGTGTTTGCACACCTCGGTGGTGTATTGCACATTAATTCCAGCTGCTGTATGAAATCTGGTGACATAATGTGCCTTAAATGACTTGGGGTGCAGCAAACTATAACTCCTCTGAGGTGCTTTAGTTTGCTGCCCCTACAGCTGTGGAGCAAAGCACTGGGCTCCATACAGCTCTGCAGGAAGCCTTGCAGGCAGCTTGGCAGCAGCTGGGGAAAGTAGGCTTTTCCCAACAAAAGTGGCAAGCCTGATCTGCACCCCTCTCCCCACACCCAGCCTGCCTTCCTGCCTGAGCTGCACAGGGGCACACTGCTTCCCTCCATGGCTGTAGTGCCCCCTGGGACTGCCTGAGCTGGGTGCCAGCAGGGGGGGCCACCACTGCCTCGGAGGGAAGCAGCAGCCCCCGGAGCCCAGGGACCGCTCTGTTCACTGGCAGCTCACCCTCCCGTCCCCGCTGCCAGAGAGGCACGTAAGTCAGCAGGGTGCATGCACATCACAGGGGTTATTTGGCCCTAAATTGAAGTGTTTTTTTTTAAAAAACCCACCACTTCAATTTAGGGCCCCGTTTCATCTAGACATGCCCTTACAGGTGAAATAGGATGTCTGTTCAATTGCTTTTGAAATCATGAACACATTCACAGGTGGATAGTTATTAATAATAGTAAAGTGCATGAATATGCTTGAAACTTACTTTCTTCAGAATTAAAATTAAATTAAAGCAAATATTTTGGGACAATACCAACTGTGAAAACAAAAGCTCCAAATAATTTATTTTGATTTCCTGATGTTCTAGATATGTTGTTCCCAATTTGTTTATGGTAAAACCTACACACTATTCTTAAATATGATATTTTCTAACTTTAACATTTGACCACTGGATCATTTGTTGTTTTCTGTTAGAAGACTCCACTAGTTTCATGCAAGTTCTCTCTATAAATACCTGGAGTTACATTCTGTTCTTTCCTAGAAATCTATGTTTCAATCTTCCACAAGGCATTTTTGGCACTGGTGAGCAGAAAAATGCTCTTCCTTTGCAGGTAGCCCTGTACGCATGGATGACTATGTAAGCAAGACCGGACACATCCTGGGAACATGAAAGGCATGGTCCCACCTTTCTTCTGCAACAGCTCAGTGGGTAGTGCACTCACATGGGAAGGCAGAGGAAGTTACATTGACAATAAGACCCAGCCTTAGACCTTTTCTGGGTCCTTTTCTGCCCAGGACCTCCAGTTTCCTAGGCAAATAGCCTAGCTACTCAGTTTCTCAGGGATTGATCCAATTTTGAGAATCAGAGGCTGCTATGCGTCCACTAAGGTCAGACAGATGTGCCCCAGCAGCTACTGCTCAAGTCCAGCCCAGGCATCTATGAAGTTGTCCATACCTTCAGAGCTATGCCCCCAGAAATAGCCTTTGGGCATATAAATGTAAAAAATTACCATGTAGATACACGTGTGCATACTCATACAGGCCTAATAGTGACCATAGGTGATAGGCTTGGTGTTGGCTTTAATGATGTCAAAGGATGTTAGGTGTGCTTTGAATATACATCAGCAGTTTGTCCTAGCAGGACCAAAAACCAGTTAGTCCCATCCCCGCTTGCATTCTGGATGGCAGCCAAGCTCTCTGGAGCGCATCTACATCTTACATCAGAGTCACTTACATGAATACATATACATCCACTGCTTGGAGCAGAGACCAACACCCTTGGTCTATCTTCCCCCATACCATTATCTTCTTGAGTAGATCTCCTTGTTCTGTATCAAAGGGTGAGATTACACATTGTAATTAGGCCATGTTAAAAACACATTACATTTGAATGATTGCACATTAAGGCCCATTAACAAGTGCTAAGCACCCTTTAAACATCTTAGTTATGCCACTTCAGGTCAGGATTATTTTTGAACTGGACTACCTAGCTTGAGTTAATTTCTGGGTATTCACCTGAGATGCATCCAGCAATTTGCAATTTCCGCCCCCAAACCCACAAGGAAATGCTTAGCACATTCCTGAAGAAAGTGGCCAGGATTGGTAGAGAAGTGGGCTTTCAATCCCGCACCCTCTCTTCTCTGTTTTATCCTGGGTAGTTTAATAATCCTTTCCACTCCATGTCTGTACTGATGTGAATAACATGCTTAAGTACCCAACCATTCAAATGCAGTGTAGGGGAAATGCACTTGCAAAACTTGGCTTTGTGAATTTGTCTTCAAAGACCAGAAATCTGTAATTAGCTTTGTTGATAATGAGCAAAGCTACTCAGACCTTCCTTTGTGGATCTGTAACTTAGTCGTCAGCAGGCTATGAAGAAGAGTAAAGAATTAACCAGTGTAATCCGGGTGGTATGTGGAAAGGCACCCCCTTGCCAATCGAAGGGATGTCAGCAGGTGCAGGTATGCTGTGGGGAGTGTGGCTGCCTAGCTGTAGGCCAGCTCACCTCCTTTCCTTACAGAGCACAGAGCCAGGACACCCAGTGATATTTAACTATGTACATGTTTAATGATACAAAATAATAGAAAACTTATAACCATAAACTTACATGCATATTTCTGTAGGCATACATATATACATATACATAGACATAGACATAGGTTATATACAAATATAGGTTTACACCAGTAATAGCTCTTTTCAACCCTGAACTCTGGCACAGGTCTATCCCCTGTGGCCTTCTGATTAGACTGCAGCTCCTGGCCCCCAACAGAGCCCTCTAGCAGCAGGCAAAGGAGCACTTAGGATACAACACAGGTTCATTTAAACAATTTAACAAAAGGAATAATTAGCAATGATAGGACAATAATTGAACATACACAATAACACTACATCAGTAGAGTCACCAACATATATAGATAACTAATACAATAGATTTAGACATAAACAGTTTACAATCCTCTCATATAGCAACATTAGGGACGCAATATTACATACAGAATCCCAATGACATAAGTATATAGACCACAACTATTGGCACAGAAGCTGTGCCCTAAGAAGAAATGGCAATGCAGGGAAAGATCCCATTACCTAAGAGACCATCATTACCCTCTCCCAGGTCACTCACCTAGGAGGGCCTGTAACCATATCACCACTGTTAACAAATAGGGGCCCATTGTCCCCACTCCTCAGGGACTTCCCCTTGATCCCTGCAGTGAGGAAAGCCCCTCCTCCCCTCTGGGAATCCCCTTTCCAGATAACTCGTGACTACACAAAATCATGGGCTATTGGATTTATGACACTGTGGCAGGGCACTGTTTGTGCCTGCCACTTTAAGGGCCTAAGAGAGAATTGGGCCATAGACTCATAACCTGGCTTGACATCTCCCGACTGGTCCATGCTGGGGCCAGGACTGGAAGGGTGGAAGGGCCAGGGGCCCACCGCGAGGGGCGCCCAGAGCTGAGGGCCTGGGGTCCCGACTGGCTTGGAGGTGGGCCAGGGCCAGTAGAGCCAAAGGTCCTGGGGGGACTACACCCATAAGGGGGAGCATCTCAGGGAGCCATGCAGCCTAGAATGAAGGCGGAACAGGCTGCCTGAATGGAGGGATTGAAGCTGGGTTCAAATAGTAGGATTCTGGGCCCAGTGTGGGGCCGGTGATATTAGTAACATCTGGATGCCATCTGCAAGGCTTTGGCTGTGGTGCATGGAAGGAACGGAGCTGCAGATAGCGCCCCCTGGCATCAGGGCAAGAAATGGGCAGCCTCACACTTAATTAACATTAATTAATTAATTAACAACAAGGTGTGATGGGTGAGAAGGCGGGAGGTTAGCTCAGAAACAGGTGGGCGGGCCTCAGTGAAATTGGCCCCGAGAAGGCCCTCTGTTACAGACACATTATAACCTGCCTAACATCTAATTTCCCAGGTACTGCTCCACTATTTACCAGCTACATTCGTTGCACTTCCCTGCCTCCCCTCCCACCCTGTCTCTCACCCACTGACTCTTCAATGTACATCTTCACTGACTAGCTTTCTTGCATGCAGACCAGAGTCTGGCTTCTTTACTAGTCATTCATCCAAGAAGAGCACACACCAACTGCAGATTACTCCTCAACCTGACAAAGAGTATTTAAACCTGAAATCTTGCTAAGAAGAAGTTTTCCAACTATATATGTTGGTCTAATAAAAGATATTAGATTTAACCAAAGAACCGTGTCTGTCTATGTCCTTAGATCAACATGGCTACAGCCTAGGCCCCTTTAATTATTTTATTCCTTTTCTGCTTTGAAACATGGCACACCTGGGGAAATACTTTTGCAGTATTGCAAAGAAAGGCCTCTCAAGGCCTGCTTGACAATCTTGTTTCTCAGGCTGTAGATGAAGGGGTTCAGTACTGGGGACACCACAGTGTTGAGCAGGGCCACCACTTTGTTTTGGCCTAAGGAGACACTTCCTGAGGGTCTGGCATACAAAGCAATGCATCTTTCATAGGCTATTACCAAAGCTGTAAGATGGGAGGTGCAAGTGCCAAAAGCTTTCTGTTTCCCCATGGCAGTTGGGATCTTGAAAATAGAGTAGAAGATGCGTGCATTTGATGCCATTGTTAAAAACAATGTACTCACTCCTATACTTGATATCAATCTCGGATCTGCCCTCTCCTCTTAAGCATTTCCATCTCAGTGCAGGAAATTTTGAATAGGGATGAGAGAAACTATTGATCTGTATAGGCACACACAAACTCAGTTTTGTCATTAAATCTACATGTGAACTTCCAAGTGTCAAACCTACAACCAAAGCACGAAGAACTAAGCAGATGGGCCTGATCACAAAACTTCCAAGTGTCAAACCTACAACCAAAGCACAAAGAACTAAGCAGATGGGATCAACAATGAATTTGTTGATCCCATCAAGATTGCACGCATCTTCTACTCTATTTTCAAGATCCCAACTGCCATGGGGAAACAGAAAGCTTTTGGCACTTGCACCTCCCATCTTACAGCTTTGGTAATAGCCTATGAAAGATGCATTGCTTTGTATGCCAGACCCTCAGGAAGTGTCTCCTTAGGCCAAAACAAAGTGGTGGCCCTGCTCAACACTGTGGTGTCCCCAGTACTGAACCCCTTCATCTACAGCCTGAGAAACAAGATTGTCAAGCAGGCCTTGAGAGGCCTTTCTTTGCAATACTGCAAAAGTATTTCCCCAACTAAGCAGATGGGATCAACAATGAATTTGCCAGCTGATAGTGGGAAGAGGGGGGAGAGGGGGAAGAGAACCAGGGAACTGCAATGAGTGAAAGCAATGCCAATGGATATATTGTTTGCATGTCTAGACCTCCTTACTACAGATTAAATATTTTGATTCTAGCTTTTTCAGCACTGCAGACAAAAATCATTTTCCTCTTCACACTTGCCAGTGGATCTGGACAAAGAATACATATTTCAGTGTAGTGGGTATTTCTGCACCTTCTGTAATGATCATGTTATGAAATGCTCAACAGCTGTTCCAGGACCACTTCTGCTGTTGCCACTGACCACGATGCCAAGATGATGTCAACAGGTGCAATGAGACTAGGACTCGGCTTTCTCCTCCTGCCTGTGCAGTGTCATCCTACACCAGACAATAGAAGTGGAGTCCCTTTTGACCTCTTTTCTGTCTTTGCCTTGACTTTTGTATCCCTTCCACACAGGTAGTCATTCTCAACAATGTTTGTCCACTCTCAGCCCAGTGAAGTACATAACCTTATGGATGGGCCACTTTCTTGGGAAGACACAGATGTCGACTTGAACCCATATCTACCACCGTCTCGGAAAATGCTTTATCCACTAGGGGAGGGGTAGGCAAAGTGTTTTAGTTCGAGTGCCCCCAAAAAACCATGTCTACTTTGGAAGGTGCTGGAGTGTCGGCAAGCCAGAAAAACAAAATGAAGGCAGGGGGTACATGGCAGGGTATACTGAATATTAGTACAGTTAATAATCATAAATATTACCCTTTTTAAGGTAAATACCAGATTTTCTAAAAATTGTAAACCTTGTGACAATAAATAAAACTTCGAATACTACCTTTGATTTTGTGTATTTGTTTTGTCTGGGTCCCCCCCACAACAGCCCCCCATCCCTGCTTGTGCCCCTTTCCCCCCCACCCAAAGGCCCTGCCCCTAAGCCCTGCGGGAAGGGGCCCTCAGCTGCCAGGGCTATGAGACCAGGGACCCAGGTCCACAGCTCCCTGCCTGCCCCCAACAGAAGGCAGTGGCTGCTGCAGCAGGAGCAGGAGCCGGCTCCCCCACTGCTGCTGCCCACTGTCTGCTGTGGGCTCGGGCTGGGGGTGAGGCTGACTCCTGGAGGCAGCATGCACTCCTGGGGGGGCTGGTGGGACCTGTATCGCCCCAGATCTGTGTGAGGGGCTGGGGCAGGGGCAGGGTGGGTGTACACTGAAGGCTCATACTCCCCACTTTGCTGCCCACTCCTGCCACCTCTGCCAAGCAGCATGTGGGACCTGGCGTGGCAGGGCACAGTGGAGGGTGCAGAAAGCTGCCTGCCACTCCGAGCTCCCCGCTGCCCTGGCCACACTTCCCCTGTAGGTGGGGGCAGCAGCGAAGGGCACAACCCTGTGTGCTGCCCACACTGCTCCCGTGCGCACAAGGGAAGTGTGACCCAGGCAGCAAGGAGTTTGCAGCAGCAGGCAACTTCCCTGTGCGGCCCCTCTGTGCGCTGCCACTCCAGGTCACACACCCTGTGCTCCCGGCCCTGCTGCCCTCCTCTGGGAGTGTCTGCGACGCAGAGCAGCAGCACTCAGAGGGGCCACACTGGGAAGCTGCCTGCTGCTGCAAGGTCCACACTGCCAAAGTCACACTTCCCCTGTGTGCATGGGAGCAGCATGGGCAGTACACAAGGTTGTGCCCCTCGCTTCAGCCCCTGCAGCATGGGAAGTGTGGCCAGAGTAGTGGGGAGCACAGAGCAGCAGGCAGTTCTCGTGCTCCACCCGCTGTGCCCTGCTGTGCCAGGTTACACATGCCGCTCTGCAGAAACAGTGGGGAGGGTAGCACAGCAGGGAGCATCGCCTTCACCTGCTTCTTCCCCAGAGCCTGGCCTGGGGCTGGGAGGCAACTGGGGCTGGGGCGGGGAGACAGCAGCTGTTTGCAGTCTCCTGGCTGCAGCTGGCCCAGGTTCTGGGTAGCTGCTGATAGCCACGGAGCCTGGGCTGCTCCCAGCAGCTGGCTGGGAAGATGGCAGCTGGGCTTCTATCCTCTCAGCCACCTGATGGGAGCAGCCCAGGCCCCCAGCTGGCAGCAGTTGCCTAGATCCCAGGCTGGCGGCGGCATGCTAAGGAAAATGGCTTCATGTGCCATGCTCGGCATGCGTGCCAGGGGTTGGTGACCCCTGCACTAGGTTGCTATGCAAAAGTTATACTGGCCCCATACCATACCTTAGGCACTGGGCCCTAAGGGAAAACAATTGTTACTGCAATATGTAGGCAGACGTTTCAGTGTATAAATGCTAGCTCATCATACATGTCTAGTTCAGGACTGCAAAGCATTTATTAAATCCTGCAGAGATCTGAGAGGGAAGTAAGATGGCAGACCAATAATCATTGAATCATAGAAAATGAGGGTTGGAAGGGATCTCAGGAGGTCATCTAGTCCAACGCCCTGTTCAAAGCGGGACCAGCCCCAACTAGATCATCCCAACCAAGGCTTTGTCAAGCCAGGTCTTAAAAACCTCCAAGGATGGAGATTTCAGCACCTCTCTGGGTAACCTGTTCCAGTGTTTTACTGCCTTCCTAGTGAGAAAATCCTTCCTAATATCTAACATAAACTTCCCTTGTTGCAACTTGAAACCATTTCTCCTTTACTATTAACCCCTACCACTGAGAACCATCCCCTTTTGAACTCCCTTCAGGTAGGCTATTAAATACCTTCTCAGGCTTCTCTTCTTTGACTAAATAAGCCCAGTTCCCTAAGCCTGTCCTCATACGTCATGTGCCCCAGCACCTCACCATTTTTTCTGCCCTTTGCTAGACTTTTTCCAGTTTGTCCACATCCTTTCCACAGTGGGGGGCCCAAAACTGGACACAGGACTTCAGATGTGCCCTTGCCAGTGCAGAATAGAGAGGAATAATCACGTCCCTTGACCTCCTGACAACACACCTATCAATGCAGCACAGCATGCCGTTAGCCTTCTTGGCAACAAGGGCACACTGCTGGCTAATAATGGGTGCCTAAGCATGTGCACGGATGGCATTTCCAGTCACTGGTATTTTTATCTTTACTTAAAGCCCTTTAGGTACAGCAGCTTAATACCTAGCAGATTTTCCACAACTTGTGCAAATGTTATACCTTGCTGTAGTTCTTGAGAGAGGGAGGCAGGAGGCGCTGGATGCTGGAGCAATTAGTAATTACCACTTTAAAAAGCCCCAATGAAATGTATGTTGGACAAAGGGGTCTAGGTAGACTGTGAGGGACTACATCAGTTTGCTTTACATTTAAAACACATACAACAAGGTTTAATTAAGGTGACTTCTGACATTTCCAAAATGTTTTAAAGTAACCCACATATATCAAATAATGGGTATAGAAAACTTTATATGGCAAAAATTGTCAAGCATATAGGCACCACACATTTGCTATTGGCCTATTTCATAAGAAAAACAGTATTCTTTGCAGTCTTACAAAACAATACTTTTTTTCTCAGTTTTTTACTTTTTGGGGTTTTTTTAATTCTATTTTCTCTCCTTGAAGAAGGAGTTAAATTATTTAGCTGCATACTACAAAATATGTACACTTCTTCCCCACCCTCTTAAACCCCTTTGATCATTTTATTCCTTTTCTGCTTTGAAACATGGCATACCTGGGGAAATACTTCTGCAATATTGCAATGAAAGGCCTCTCAAGGCCTGCTTGACATTCTTGTTTCTCAGGCTGTAGATGAAGGGGCTTAGTACTGGGTACAACACCGTGTTGAGCAGGGCCACCACTTTGTTTTGGCCTAACGAGTCAGTTCCTGAGGGCCTGGCATACAAAACAATGCAGCTTCCATAGGCTATTGCCAAAGCTGAGAGATGGGAGGCACAAGTGCCAAAAGCTTTCTGCTTCCCTGTGGCAGTTGGGATCTTGAAAATAGTGTAGAAGATGCGTGCATATGACACCATGGTTAAGCATAATGTACTCAGTCCTACAGTTGATAACAATATGGAATCTGCCCTCTTAAGCATTTCAGAGTCAGTGCAGGAAATTTTGAAGAGGGGTGAATTATCACAAAAGAAACTATTGATCTGATTAAATGCACAGAACCTCAGTTTTGTCATTAAAACTAAGTGTGAACTTGCAAGTGTGAAACCTACCACCCAGGCACCAAGGACTAAGCAGGTGCAGACACTTGCCTTCATAATGGTGGCATATCGTAAAGGGTGGCAGATAGCTACATAGCGATCAAATGACATAACTGAAAGGAGAGCAAACTCTGTCGCCCCCAAAAGGATATAAAAATAAGATTGGGCCATACAGCCATAGAATGAAATTGTTTTTTGGCCTGAGATGAACATTAGCAGCATTTTAGGGCTTGTGACTGACGTGAACCAGATTTCCACAAAGGACATATTGCTGATGAAAAAATACATGGGCGTGTGAAGCTGCTGTTCCAGCCAGACTATAAAAATTATTAATGTGTTTCCCATTAATGTAGTCATATAGGCAAGGGAAAGGAGAAGGAAGATGTACAGCTGTGCTGTATTTCCAAGTGTGGAAAATCCCACCAGGATAAATTCAGTCACAATGGTTTCATTTCTTCTCTCCATACCTGAATGCCGGCTAAAGAAAGGGAGAGGAAAAAAGAGATGGTATGAAATTTTTAAAAGACCTAATATTCTCATCCTTTCATCGCTGTGTGAATTCTGAGACAATGAAAGTGTCTAAAGTTGCTCAGTAAACTTGGCACGTGCACCAGTTCCACTTCAGTTATTAGCACTGATATGGACCAGAATGCCAATTTCCCTGACAAATATTGGGTCAGGGATTCCCCAGAATTAAGAATAAACCGATTCCGATTCTGTCCACAGTGAAATTAAAAGAAAGCATGGGAGGAAAAAAGAATGAAAACACCAACCCACAACAACTCCTGCCCCCTCCCTCCCCCCGCCCAAAACAAAATAAACCAAAATATATCTCTGGGAATATAAGTATTTTATTTCAGGCAGGTCAGATTTTGAATAAGTATCTTAGATTAGACTTGGTTTTCTAAGAGCCTAAAGCTGTTCAGTACTGCACTCTGCCTCTACCTCAGCAGTCCAGTTTGCGGAGTCATTTAATGGTGATGTTGTGATGTTTTCTTGCTGCATGGAAGTACAGTTCCTGACACACTGGTGTGCTGCTGAAGGACTCATTCTAGAAACCATACTGTCCACCGCCTTCTGCCTGACCTCAGACTAACAAGGTCTCACGGATGGACATCTAATTTCGTGTCTAAGGTATCTGCAATCTTGTTACACCCTTGTCCACCCCTGGAAAAAAAGCAAACCATGCAAAGGCAGGTTTCTCTTCCCCCTGTTCATCATCAGTTTTTGTGATTTAGTCATAAGGCTAAGCTGATGGCCCATAATAAAATGTGACCTTTGAGGTTTTATCAGGGTTTTGAACAAAGCAGCTTAGTAAGACATAGGATTTGGTTCTGATTTCTTTTGAAAGTAACCCACTATTGCTTCAGGAGACAAAAATACAGAGAAAGTTTTTAAGAATAGGAAGAGCATTGATAGGCTTTATTCTTGCCTTCTAAATAATACTAACTGGAGGATTTCTCCACTAGATGTATTGAAGTTAAACATGAATATAGGTTTTGGGAAGGCACCAATACTGGAAGTAAAGTCTCCAAATATTTGGTGCCAATGGTTGATTTTCTTGGGTAAGTTTCTATAAGTTCTTAAGCTAAAAAAATTAGAAGGTTGGTGCTCTTACCTCTGTGTTCAACACTAATGAGACAATTGGTGAATCCCAGTGAAGAGACCTCAGAAAGGATATTGACCAAAGCAAGAGAGAGACATTTTTAACAGAGAATTGATAGCAGAATTAATAGCAGAATCTCTCCTGCTGTGAATTATTATTGTGACTTGTATTAGTTTGCAGTACTGCCCTGTATGCTAGACTCCTTCAGATGAAGAGATTAGATTAGTCTATGGTCTAAGAAAACTCAAAATTTAAGGAATATTATAGTCCATTCTCATGGCTGTCATTGGTGATATGTGGGAATATGGTGTCTTGGATCCCATTATGAATCCAGATCATGCCTTCATTTAAAGGAACTCTGTGATACTACAGTAGTATTCTGCGTGAATCTTGTTGTTGGTGAATCACAGAAAAGATAGGACATTAACAATGGCCCTGTAGTTTACAATTCTAAGACTTAGCTTTGTTGACTGGAAAGATAAAAAGAAAGCTCACGATGCTCCATAGGTCTTCATCTCTGCTGGTCCGCCTCTGTCTGTCTGTCTGTCTGTCTGTCTGTCTGTCTCTCAAATTAAACATGCTTGCCTCCTTTCATTCCACAAATAGTGGCTGGGATTTATTTCATCACGGAAAAGAACACCAGGCACATAATGATAATGGAAAAATCCTACAGACTTCATAGATTCATAGATGTTAGGGTCGGAAGGGACCTCAATAGATCATCGAGTCCGACCCCCTGCATAGGCAGGAAAGAGGGCTGGGTTTAGATGACCCCAGCTAGATGCCTATGTTATATGCTACCTGACCAAATTTAATACCATGTTCACCAAGAATTTTGAAACTGCCCATGAGACTAAAATATCCAAATCCCGCATACTTTCTATGTGGTTAAGGTTCTGAGATAAGTTAGTTATCCACGAACAAATGGTGAGCACAGAGTGAGTTAATGCAGAGTGCAGTGCCACAGGCAGCTTTTCCAGTCATTGACACCCATCTCAATCCCCAAATGTGACCCTGTGGGGGAGCAGAGAGGAGTCAGTCCCTGGGGATGACTGTTCTTAGTGCTAAGTTTATAGTGCCAGTGTGGTGGTAAGGTACACTACGTGGTGCAGGAAGTGATTTCACTGTGGGGCACAGTTGCACAGAAGTCATCATTCATCCTACACCAGACAATAGAAGTAGACTCCCTTTTGACTTCTTTTCTTTGCCCTGACTGTTGCATCCCTTTCCACACAGGTAGCCATTCTCAGCAGTGTTTGCCCACTCTCAGCCCATTGAAGTCCATAACCTGAATCCCAGTGTCCAGGCTTCATAAAGGTTATTGACCAAAAGAGGTCATTCAGAAAAGAATTACAAGATGTATTTGATCATGCCTGACAGGGAATGCATACAGCCTCCCCATTTATTTAGTACATAGACAAGAAAGCAAAGTATCTTCTGGTGCCTTCAGGAAAAAGAGATGTCTAAGAATAAAAATTTCTGCAGTCTATAAAATGTAACTACCTCTCCGGTGGCTAGGTGCCAGGCCTGGACAAGGTCGTGATACCAACAGGGTGCTAAATCTTTAAACACTAAGGATGACTGATCCTGGCAGGGGAAAGACAATTTAGAGAGATGTATTTTTAAAAGAAAAACGATATCAGAATTAATAGCAGACTCCTTCCTACTGTGAATGATTATTGTGACTTGTATTTGTTTGCAGTACTGCCCTGTACACTAGGCTCTTTCAGATGAGCAAAAAAAGGCCAAACTGTGGTCTAAGGAACTCAACATTTAAGGAATATTGCAGTCCATTGAAATGGCTCTCATTGGTGACATGTGGGAATATGGTGCCTAACTACCTTGGACCCTATTATGAATCCAGGTCATGCCTTCCTTTAAAGGAGCTCTGTGATACCACAGTAATATTCTCAGTGAATTTTGTTGCTGGTTAATTATAGAATAAAAGGGACACTGACAATCACCGTGTATTTTACAATTTTTAAGACTTACCTTACCCTAACAACAGTCATCCCCAGGGACTGACTCCCCAAAATTCATAGAATCATAGAAGTCGGGTTGGAAGGGACCTTGTAGATCTTCAGGTCCGATCCCCTGCCTGGGCAGGAAGAAAATTGGGCTCAAATGACCCCAGCCAGGTAAGCGTCAAACCACTTCTTAAAGACCCCCAGGGTAGGAGCCAGCACCAATTCCCTTGGAAGTTGGTTCCAGATCCTAGCCGCCCTGACTGTGAAGTAGTTCCTACAGATGTCTAATCTAAACCTACTCTCCAACAACTTGTGGCCGTTATTGACCCTCTTGGTGAGCAGAGAGGAGTCAGTCCCTGGGGATGACTGTTGTTAGGGCTAACTTTATTGAACCAGTGTGGTGGTAAGATGAACTATGTGGTTCAGGAAGTGATTTCACTGTTATCAGAAGTCATCTTTCACACCAAAACATAAGTAAAATGTCATGGCATGCTGGAACAGCACAGGGAGATGGGCCTGATGAGAAAGGGATCAACAATGAATTTACAATCTGATAGAGTGGCAGGGGGAAAAATGGTTATGCGGAAAATGTAGTGAGTGAAAGCAATGCCAGTGGATATATTGTTTGTAGTCTAGACCTTCTTACTGGGGATTAGGTATTTTAGTTCTAGTTTTTTAAGCACTGTACACAAAAATCTAGGAGGGCCGGTTCCTCCTGCTTGTTTCCCATGCTTCTGGCACAGTGTACAGGCAACTGAGTCTGCCATTGGAGGCCCTGGGCTTCCTGGTGATCTGTGGAATAGCTTGTCCACTGGCTGGTGTTGGAGCATGTTTCCTATTGTACCCTGGTCTGCTGGTTTGAAGGCTGCCATTTCTTGGGCTTGTGCTAGTAGTTGATGGCCCATCCCCTGACCATCTCAGTTTAAAGTCCTATCCAGGAAGTCTGCCATTATAGCCGGGAAAAGCTTCTTCCCCTTTGGTGGATGCCATCTCTTCCCAATAGGCTGCAGTCCCTGAGGTGAATGCCATGGTTGAAGAAGCCAAAGCCCTCGTGGTAGTACCATCACCAGAGTCTTCTTTTACTTCTTCTATGCATATATCCCTCCTGCACCCACAACCTGCAACCGAGAGGACCAAGGACAAAACTACCTGTGCCCCTGAAACCCTGAGCCCAGCCCTCAGAGCCCTGTAGTCTCTCATGACCTGGCTAGGATTGTTCCTGGCTGTGTCATTTGTGCTGACATGGTTGAGGAGCACCGGGTAGTGGTCGGAGGGCCGGATACATTTTGGGATCTTTTCAGCTACAACCTGGACACGAGCTCCTGGGAGGCAGCAGACCGCATGGGTAAGGGGGTCGGGATGTCAGATCACCCCTCAGTGAGCCTTAGTAGGGAGTCGCCCACCATGACCACCTTATGTCTTTCCTTTGGGGTGGTGGTTGGCTGCCTTCCATCCTCCAGAGCCGGTGCTTCCACCGATGACTCTGCTGGCACTGTGAGAAACACATACCTATTTGCAGTTTTGGTGGGGAGTGACCCTGGTGCTGCACGCCTTAGGCCTGGACATGACCAACTTTGAGGCAGCTCCAGGAGGGGACTCCAGGTTGGTCTCTTCGTTGTCCTTCTTC
>NW_005843277.1:108753-143771 GCF_000455745.1 Alligator sinensis | reverse complement strand
TGACGGGTTTCTGTGCTCTTCGCTCTATGTTCTTTTGGTGTAATCATCGCGGGCCCTGATGGTGCGAAGCCTGCTCACCTCTGCCTGGAGCTCCCCAACTTGGCACTCTAGTGACCTCACTAAGGAACAAACCCCACAATTGGGGGTGCCTCTGCTCCTATTCCCAATTGCGGGCAGTCACGCCAGGCAGCCCCCACAGCTTGGAGCCATAGACTCCATCTGGGTGCAGACCTCAGTGGTACAAGGTGACGGGGCTCCAGCAGGGGGAGAGGAGGGAATCTTTGGGGTATGGCATGTCCCCTACATTTTATGCTGTAGACTAGGCCACTACCAGAGTAGCTGAGTTTTTTGGGCTCGCTGCCCAGAGCCTCATGCCCTTACCACACACCCTACCACACGAACTCTCATGCTAAATACTTTCCCAGTCGTGCATCTGCATGGGAATCTCACACCTTATTGAACCAGGGCTTCTTCCACTTCCTAGAACAGTACTTTAATTACAGTCTCTTGGGATGCTACATGTCCTGGGCCCCCTAACCCAGACGGGTATTGAATGAAGGGCTCCTTTGTTTCCCAGCATAGCATTCTGATGAACACATCGCATGCCAGGCATCCCTTGTCCCTATCTCCAGCACTTCTTTTCAAGTTAAGCCACTCTTACAGTCATTGGAAAAAATGAATGGAAGGAAAGAAGGAGAGAAACTTCTGTGCCACTGGGGACAAGGGACCAGGTTACAACTGAAGGCTTTCTTGCAGGCACCTCAGTAAGCCACATACCCTCTAATTTACTTCCTCACTCCAGGCCCCACAAACCTCACGCAGACCTTCCTACAGTGGTCTACCAGGGGGCCACCTTCAAAAGGAGTTCCGGAAAGCATACTTGATAATGGCCAATCTATGGTGTGGTGTACAGATTGCTGTGCCATGACGTCAGAAAGACCCAGGTTTAAACCCTCTTTGCATAAGTGAAGATGAGGGTTCAGGAACTCTAGCTGCGGAGTTATTTGGGGGGAAAGATAATATATCTTTTCCTTTTCTTCTTTTTTACTGGAGTCTGGGATGGTATGTAGGCATCCAGATATGAGCCTATGTTTTTTATTTTATTTTTTGGCAGGAGCAGAGGAGGAGCGAGGGAAGGGGCAGAGGGTAACATGTGACCAAAAAATGTGACAGACGGCCAGATGTGGATGTCTAGGCATCCAGACAAGACTAAAATGTTGTCTTTGGGTGCCATTTATATTCAATTTACCTGGGTAATTGGGTGATATTTTTTCACTCTCCATTTTGGTTCTGCAAATTGCATTGGGCAGCATTCACTAGCCCAATAGTGGCCTCTGAGCATGCTCTGGTGTGAGCAGTGTCCACTCCCTACCATACATACCTGTTTTGCAGCTGTGCTTGTCATGCCTTTCCTTGTGAGCCATGATGCGAGGTATGGGGCAATGGTGGAATATGAAGAGCCTGTGAGTCTCCCCACTGATTCAGAATATAAGTGACAGGTAGTTGTTGTACCCTTCCCTAGAGCAGCAGGGCACTGCCTCCGCTGTGCTTGTGGCATTATGTCCTTTGAGGGTCCCTCCCTCAATGAGTGGCGGTATGGCTGTGCTGAAGATGGTGATGGTGTGGGCTGTGGAGCCTATTGAGCTATACCAGTTTTCATGGCAGATTTCCTTCCCATTTTTTTTCCTGCAAAGCTGTGCATAGGAGTACTCTGGATTTGCCTAACACACCAAGTCCTTGTAGGAACTAGGGTTATGTTTAGATCCACCTATAACCACATTCTGGATGGCAGCAGAGCTCTATGGACATGGAAGAATCAGAAGTAGTATTTGGAGTAGAAAATAGAAAGCAGGATCCCCAGCCCCTGTGGCACTGTCACACCTCTCTGGGTCACAGAATTATCTTCTTCTAACAACATGATTTTTGTATTCCTTTCTATTCAGTGGCCCCAGTTCTACAGAAAGGACTGAGAGTGTACCCTAAAGTCTATTGCAACCACATCTATAGTCTGGGAGTTTAGTATAGATACTTTCTGGAAGTGGGATCATATGTTTGAACACCTTGGCACATCCAGATGAGCACGCATGTGCCTCTTGCCCTGTCTCAAATCCCTTTGAGAAGCAGATGCGGGAACAAAAAAACATTCAGTGCAGGGGCAAAATTAGACCTCTGGATACAGCTGTGGCCCCTGTTGGGCGGCTGTAACCCCTGTGGGGGTTACCTTTTGGGGGGCTGTAACCCCTGTGTGGGGGCCATAGCCACTGTTGGGGGGCCGTAGCCCCTGTGGGAGGGCAGCAAAATATGTATTAATGAATTCATTAAACATGTATTTAAAGTTCACTTTTATTATGATGATAGAGACACTGGTAAGCTTCCACATTGCTTTAACACTGTAGATATATCAATAAAACATTGCCCAACTGATCGCTGTCTCTCTCTCACTTTCTCTCTCTCTTTATAGTGGTCTTTTGTTTTAATTGTAGAGGAATATGGATTCGGGGGTATTTTACAGAGTGATTTTGGGATTTTTTTTATGAGGGATTTTTCAGTTTTCCAATAGGGAACACCAGAATTCCTGCTAGGGAGGCCAGTGGGAAGACCCTGCCTTCTCAGAGCTGGCACCTTGGACCCAGCTGGCTGTGGCTCACCTCCTGGCCAAAATGGGCCAGGAGTACATGCTTTCAGAGTTCAGAGCAGGCCACCACACCCAGAACATCTTCCAGGAGATAGCTGCCCAGATAGCCAGGCAGGGGGCACACATGGCCGAGTCTGGCAGATATGCAGCAGGTCACAGCTCTCAGGGCTGCTTCAGCTGTCCAACTGACACCAGTTGGCTGGGTCCCACAAGCTCCTGAGAGCAATTAGCTCTGCCCCAACCCCCCACCCATCACCACCTCCCTCAGTTACACTATTGCTTCAGGGAATGTCTGCCTTTTAGGTGTACTTTTGTACTTGTTGCACCTACTTTTGATCCTATTCCACCCTCCTTGATCCAAAAAGTTCAGCACAGTTTTGATTAAAAGGTCCATCCAAATGTAATATCTCGACACAGACAAGGCACACCAGTTGCTGTAGCCAAAAGCGCATGATAGGGTAATTTGGTACACATCACATCTAGCTCTCATTTACCTTCCCATATTGAATGCCCAGGGGGGGACTGTTTGCAGCTAGAGTGACAGGGGCAAACTGCAGCATAAATCCAGAAGTAGTCTCAAATGTAGAGCTCTGTAACTATACCACATCATCTTATCCACTGAACTATTGCATGGATTTTATCCATTCCTAAGAACAAAAAAGGGTCCTACTAGATTAGACCAATGGTGTTTATAGCCCAGTATCCTGTCTCCAACACTGTCAGTTGTGGGGGCTTTAGTGGGAGAGCACTGAACGGGGCACATCCAAAGCGTTCCATCCCCTATTCATTACCCACCCTCTCATCCACCACCATTAGTTTAGAGATGCCAGAGAATATATCCCTGAGTGGTCTGTTTAAAAGATATTAATAGATCTATCATCTATGAATTTGTTTAGTCCCTTTTCAAACCTAGATATACTGTCCATGTCTACAACCTTCTGTGGTAATGAGTTCTACAAGTTAACTATACATTGTGTAAAATAAATAAATACACTTTTAGTGGGTGACTGCCTAGTTTTAGTATTATTGGACTTGATGAATTAAAGTTCCCTTTTCATTTTGTTCATACTCTCCATGATAGACCTCTGTCATAGCTCTTACCAACCTTCATCCTTTCCAAACTTAACAGTCCTAGCCTTTCCAGTTTCTATGGGTATGGTAGCTGCTCCATATCCCTGATTATCTTGATTGCCATTTTCTGTCTCTCTTTAAATTCTACTACTTCCCCTTTTTTAGATGCAAAGGAGCAGAACTGTGAAAAGCAAAGTGTGTAACCATTATCTCCAATCTGCCATCACAGCTATGACTGAGTAGTGCTCCATTCTCATCTTTATCATTTGAACAATGCAGAGTTTTGAGCTATTTTTGGATATAAAGCAATTCTATAAACAGTGAATAGGTCACATAAGCCATGTAAATACAAAGTAAAATGCTAGTCATAGATATTTTTCAAAATTCTATTCTTTTAACCCACTTGAAACTATGGATTACCACCCATTCTTTTATGCCTACTTCACAACTGTTCCCATCCCTACACATATTACTCTATGTGATGTCTCTTAGGTGCCTTTGAAAACCCCACATTCAGTTGCGTGGGGGAAACTTACATTTCTAAGCATTTTTACTAGTGCCATCTTGACCTCTCTGTTTCTCAGGCTGTAGATGATGGGGTTTAACATGGGGGTGAGAACAGTGTAGAAAAGCGAGATCACCTTGTTCAGCACAGGAGTGCGGAGGGAGCTGGGCTGTATGTACCTGAAGAAAGCAGTACCATAGAACAAAGCCACCACCACCAGGTGGGAGAAGCAGGTGGAGAAGGCTTTCTGCCTGCCTCCAGAATAGTTGATCTTCAAAATGGCAGCCAGGATGTGCACATAGGAAACAAAAATGAATATGATAGGAGCAAGGAGAGAGAAGAGAGATCCCACCTGGGTGGCTAGTTCAATCGGTTGTGTATCAGAACAAGCCAGCCTCCACAAAGCAGGCATCTCACAGAAGAAGTGGTTGATCACATGGGGGCCACAGAATGGCAGTCTCCATGTCAGGACAGCAAATGGTACTGGCACTACCAACCCACTACCCCATGAGACCATTGCTAGTGTGACACGTGTCCTCTGGTTCATAATCACTGTGTAATTCAGTGGGAGACATATAGCTACATATCGGTCATATGCCATGACTGAAAGGAGGATGCATTCTGTGGTTGCTAGAACCAGAAACAGATACATTTGGGCTGCACAACCAACCAGTGATATAGTTCTTCTCTGAAATAGGAAGTTGGACAGCAAGTGGAAGATCGTGCTGGAAGAGTAACATATGTCTAAGACAGATAAATTACTGAGGAAGAAGTACATGGGTGTATGGAGGTGAGGATCCAGGCAGATAAGGGAGAATATGACCAGGTTTCCCAGTAGAGTTATGATGTAAATGATGGAAAAGAGACCAAGGAAGAAGGACTGCATCTTTGGGTTACTGGAGAAGCCCCCAAGGATGAATTCTGTCACCAGAGTCTGATTGTTCATTTCCGTTTCTCTCCGTATTTCTAGGTCTAAGAATAAATATATACATAATTAAATATATCAGTAAGCAGACTGGAACAGAGTTAAAGCATGGTTTCAGAGAAACAATATGGTCATCTGAGAAACCAAGAATGGGAGCCAGGACACCCCATTTTCATATTTATTCTTTTCTTGAACAGATTGCCATAGCTGCATTTTTGGATGCTAATGCAAAATACTTGGTCTGAAAGGTTTAAATCCCTGGTAATGTATGCATTTAAATTAAATGGAAATGGAGTTTAAGCACGTTTTTGATGCATTGCATAAGTGGCTTAGGCCTGGTTTTCCTGTATCTGTCAATCTCAGGGGAGGTGGTGCTGAACAGAATGATTTTTGCACAAAAAGAAGTAACATTTTTATTTTTAAAAAGTCCCAGAAAAATTAAAATGTCAACACAAATTCTGAGTTTTAGGTGAGGGGAGAGAGGCAGAGTCTGTTAAATACGAATATATTATTATTTACATTTTCTTGTGGAAAATTAAAAATGTTATGTGATAACAGGAATTTTCAATAAAATAAAATAAAAAACCAAAATTAAATCAACCCCCACAACCCTCTCTCCCCCCACCCCCAAATAAACTTACACCAGAGAAAAAGAGATGAAAAGAAAGATTTTGCAGGGGTGTGGGTGTGGGGGGTGGGGTTCCATTCGTGATGCACCTCTGCGATCTCACTTCCCATCTGCTTGGTGTGGAGAACAGGTCAGTAGGGCAGTTCCAGTTCCAGTTTACATGTTGTAACTTGAAAGGCATAAGGTTAAATAAGAAATAGGAAATCATACGTATTGTACTTGTATAGCAGTGTGCCAGTGTATAGACTTAGGGCCTTGTTACATGTTGTCCTTTGCACTGCTCAAATGTTGATCGGTGTTAGCACTAGCTTGAGTTTGAAGTAGTCACACCTTATAGCTAAAAAACTTCTCTGACTGTCCCCAACCTGCACAGCTGTGACTTGCCCCTAAGGGCTGGCAAGCAGGGGCTGGACTTGGAGCAACAGCTGTGAGTGCTACTTGTAGGCCAGGGCAGACTTCTATCCCTGCTCTAGGTGGCGGGGGGGAAGAGGTCAGTTGGAGTGAGGCAGGAACATGAAACAGGGAGGTGGAGAGTTAATAGTATGGAGGTGAGTAATGAAATGGGAGGTGGAGAAGTAATGGAGGTGGGGGAATGATGGTAAAATGAAAGAAATCAGGACTGAAGGATAAAATGAAAAGAAGTAAAATAAATACAAAGGACGCAATGAGTGGCGGTATGGCTGTGCTGAAGATGGTGATGGTGTGGGCTGTGGAGCCTATTGAGCTATACCAGTTTTCATGGCAGATTTCCTTCCCATTTTTTTTCCTGAAAAGCTGTGCATAGGTGTACTCTGGATTTGCCTAACACACCAAGTCCTTGTAGGAACTAGGGTTATGTTTAGATCCACCTATAACCACATTCTGGATGGCAGCAGAGCTCTATGGACATGGAAGAATCAGAAGTAGTATTTGGAGTAGAAAATAGAAAGCAGGATCCCCAGCCCCTGTGGCACTGTCACACCTCTCTGGGTCACAGAATTATCTTCTTCTAACAACATGATTTTTGTATTCCTTTCTATTCAGTGGCCCCAGTTCTACAGAAAGGACTGAGAGTGTACCCTAAAGTCTATTGCAACCACATCTATAGTCTGGGAGTTTAGTATAGATACTTTCTGGAAGTGGGATCATATGTTTGAACACCTTGGCACATCCAGATGAGCACGCATGTGCCTCTTGCCCTGTCTCAAATCCCTTTGAGAAGCAGATGCGGGAACAAAAAAACATTCAGTGCAGGGGCAAAATTAGACCTCTGGATACAGCTGTGGCCCCTGTTGGGCAGCTGTAACCCCTGTGGGGGTTACCTTTTGGGGGGCTGTAACCCCTGTGTGGGGGCCATAGCCGCTGTTGGGGGGCCGTAGCCCCTGTGGGAGGGCAGCAAAATATGTATTAATGAATTCATTAAACATGTATTTAAAGTTCACTTTTATTATGATGATAGAGACACTGGTAAGCTTCCACATTGCTTTAACACTGTAGATATATCAATAAAACATTGCCCAACTGATCGCTGTCTCTCTCTCACTTTCTCTCTCTCTTTATAGTGGTCTTTTGTTTTAATTGTAGAGGAATATGGATTCGGGAGTATTTTACAGAGTGATTTTGGGATTTTTTTTATGAGGGATTTTTCAGTTTTCCAATAGGGAACACCAGAATTCCTGCTAGGGAGGCCAGTGGGAAGACCCTGCCTTCTCAGAGCTGGCACCTTGGACCCAGCTGGCTGTGGCTCACCTCCTGGCCAAAATGGGCCAGGAGTACATGCTTTCAGAGTTCAAAGCAGGCCACCACACCCAGAACATCTTCCAGGAGATAGCTGCCCAGATAGCCGGGCAGGGGGCACACATGGCCGAGTCTGGCAGATATGCAGCAGGTCACAGCTCTCAGGGCTGGTTCAGCTGTCCAACTGACACCAGTTGGCTGGGTCCCACAAGCTCCTGAGAGCAAGTAGCTCTGCCCCAACACCCCACCCATCACCACCTCCCTCAGTTACACTATTGCTTCAGGGAATGTCTGCCTTTTAGGTGTACTTTTGTACTTGTTGCACCTACTTTTGATCCTATTCCACCCTCCTTGATCCAAAAAGTTCAGCACAGTTTTGATTAAAAGGTCCATCCAAATGTAATATCTCGACACAGACAAGGCACACCAGTTGCTGTAGCCAAAAGCGCATGATAGGGTAATTTGGTACACATCACATCTAGCTCTCATTTGCCTTCCCATATTGAATGCCCAGGGAGGGACTGTTTGCAGCTAGAGTGACAGGGGCAAACTGCAGCATAAATCCAGAAGTAGTCTCAAATGTAGAGCTCTGTAACTATACCACATCATCTTATCCACTGAACTATTGCATGGATTTTATCCATTCCTAAGAACAAAAAAGGGTCCTACTAGATTAGACCAATGGTGTTTATAGCCCAGTATCCTGTCTCCAACACTGTCAGTTGTGGGGGCTTTAGTGGGAGAGCACTGAACAGGGCACATCCAAAGCGTTCCATCCCCTTTTCATTACCCACCCTCTCATCCACCACCATTAGTTTAGAGATGCCAGAGAATATATCCCTGAGTGGTCTGTTTAAAAGATATTAATAGATCTATCATCTATGAATTTGTTTAGTCCCTTTTCAAACCTAGATATACTGTCCATGTCTACAACCTTCTGTGGTAATGAGTTCTACAAGTTAACTATACATTGTGTAAAATAAATAAATACACTTTTAGTGGGTGACTGCCTAGTTTTAGTATTATTGGACTTGATGAATTAAAGTTCCCTTTTCATTTTGTTCATACTCTCCATGATAGACCTCTGTCATAGCTCTTACCAACCTTCATCCTTTCCAAACTTAACAGTCCTAGCCTTTCCAGTTTCTATGGGTATGGTAGCTGCTCCATATCCCTGATTATCTTGATTGCCATTTTCTGTCTCTTTTTAAATTCTACTACTTCCCCTTTTTTAGATGCAAAGGAGCAGAACTGTGAAAAGCAAAGTGTGTAACCATTATCTCCAATCTGCCATCACAGCTATGACTGAGTAGTGCTCCATTCTCATCTTTATCATTTGAACAATGCAGAGTTTTGAGCTATTTTTGGATATAAAGCAATTCTATAAACAGTGAATAGGTCACATAAGCCATGTAAATACAAAGTAAAATGCTAGTCATAGATATTTTTCAAAATTCTATTCTTTTAACCCACTTGAAACTATGGATTACCACCCATTCTTTTATGCCTACTTCACAACTGTTCCCATCCCTACACATATTACTCTATGTGATGTCTCTTAGGTGCCTTTGAAAACCCCACATTCAGTTGCGTGGGGGAAACTTACATTTCTAAGCATTTTTACTAGTGCCATCTTGACCTCTCTGTTTCTCAGGCTGTAGATGATGGGGTTTAACATGGGGGTGAGAACAGTGTAGAAAAGCGAGATCACCTTGTTCAGCACAGGAGTGCGGAGGGAGCTGGGCTGTATGTACCTGAAGAAAGCAGTACCATAGAACAAAGCCACCACCACCAGGTGGGAGAAGCAGGTGGAGAAGGCTTTCTGCCTGCCTCCAGAATAGTTGATCTTCAAAATGGCAGCCAGGATGTGCACATAGGAAACAAAAATGAATATGATAGGAGCAAGGAGAGAGAAGAGAGATCCCACCTGGGTGGCTAGTTCAATCGGTTGTGTATCAGAACAAGCCAGCCTCCACAAAGCAGGCATCTCACAGAAGAAGTGGTTGATCACATTGGGGCCACAGAATGGCAGTCTCCATGTCAGGACAGCAAATGGTACTGGCACTACCAACCCACTACCCCATGAGACCATTGCTAGTGTGACACGTGTCCTCTGGTTCATAATCACTGTGTAATTCAGTGGGAGACATATAGCTACATATCGGTCATATGCCATGACTGAAAGGAGGATGCATTCTGTGGTTGCTAGAACCAGAAACAGATACATTTGGGCTGCACAACCAACCAGTGATATAGTTCTTCTCTGAAATAGGAAGTTGGACAGCAAGTGGAAGATCGTGCTGGAAGAGTAACATATGTCTAAGACAGATAAATTACTGAGGAAGAAGTACATGGGTGTATGGAGGTGAGGATCCAGGCAGATAAGGGAGAATATGACCAGGTTTCCCAGTAGAGTTATGATGTAAATGATGGAAAAGAGACCAAGGAAGAAGGACTGCATCTTTGGGTTACTGGAGAAGCCCCCAAGGATGAATTCTGTCACCAGAGTCTGATTGTTCATTTCCGTTTCTCTCCGTATTTCTAGGTCTAAGAATAAATATATACATAATTAAATATATCAGTAAGCAGACTGGAACAGAGTTAAAGCATGGTTTCAGAGAAACAATATGGTCATCTGAGAAACCAAGAATGGGAGCCAGGACACCCCATTTTCATATTTATTCTTTTCTTGAACAGATTGCCATAGCTGCATTTTTGGATGCTAATGCAAAATACTTGGTCTGAAAGGTTTAAATCCCTGGTAATGTATGCATTTAAATTAAATGGAAATGGAGTTTAAGCACGTTTTTGATGCATTGCATAAGTGGCTTAGGCCTGGTTTTCCTGTATCTGTCAATCTCAGGGCAGGTGGTGCTGAACAGAATGATTTTTGCACAAAAAGAAGTAACATTTTTATTTTTAAAAAGTCCCAGAAAAATTAAAATGTCAACACAAATTCTGAGTTTTAGGTGAGGGGAGAGAGGAAGAGTCTGTTAAATACGAATATATTATTATTTACATTTTCTTGTGGAAAATTAAAAATGTTATGTGATAACAGGAATTTTCAATAAAATAAAATAAAAAACCAAAATTAAATCAACCCCCACAACCCTCTCTCCCCCCACCCCCAAATAAACTTACACCAGAGAAAAAGAGATGAAAAGAAAGATTTTGCAGGGGTGTGGGTGTGGGGGGTGGGGTTCCATTCGTGATGCACCTCTGCGATCTCACTTCCCATCTGCTTGGTGTGGAGAACAGGTCAGTAGGGCAGTTCCAGTTCCAGTTTACATGTTGTAACTTGAAAGGCATAAGGTTAAATAAGAAATAGGAAATCATACGTATTGTACTTGTATAGCAGTGTGCCAGTGTATAGACTTAGGGCCTTGTTACATGTTGTCCTTTGCACTGCTCAAATGTTGATCGGTGTTAGCACTAGCTTGAGTTTGAAGTAGTCACACCTTATAGCTAAAAAACTTCTCTGACTGTCCCCAACCTGCACAGCTGTGACTTGCCCCTAAGGGCTGGCAAGCAGGGGCTGGACTTGGAGCAACAGCTGTGAGTGCTACTTGTAGGCCAGGGCAGACTTCTATCCCTGCTCTAGGTGGGGGGGGGGAAGAGGTCAGTTGGAGTGAGGCAGGAACATGAAACAGGGAGGTGGAGAGTTAATAGTATGGAGGTGAGTAATGAAATGGGAGGTGGAGAAGTAATGGAGGTGGGGGAATGATGGTAAAATGAAAGAAATCAGGACTGAAGGATAAAATGAAAAGAAGTAAAATAAATACAAAGGAATAAAGGGTTTTGGCACTGGGGTGTACAAGGTGCTGGTTGTGTGCTTGTGCTTCTTGGAGTGGCTGGGAGGTGGAAGTAGTGAGGAGATGACACTTTTGGGGAGCTACTGCCTCTGCCCCAAGGAGAAAGTCCCAGCTCATGGGGACCAACCTGCCTCCCTACTTTATACTTCCCACCCCGCAGACCCCACTCTTGGACCCATCTGTCTCCTGCAACCTGGCATGTTCTCTGCAGGCTGTTTGCATGCAGTCGCACCCCTGGGTAGGTCAGGGGTTGCACCCCCGGGGAAGGTCACACCAATGGGGGCAGGAGGGGGAATTGGCTTGGTGACCAAACCCTCCTGGGAAACCGAATTCAGGGGGTGGAGAGTTTGTCCACACAGAACAGGAGGGCAGGGAGGGAACGCTGCAGCCTAGGATGCTGGAGGGCTGGCACATGGGCAGCTAATTTCTGGGGACTGATCACACATTAATGGAACATGAGCTGGGTAACGTGGATCAGAGATAAACCTGCCCTGGAGAGGCCTAACTTTAAGCCACCTAAAGTATGCTTAAAATTTGTTTCAGGTGTTAATGTGTGGACAATATAGGGGTTAAGAGCTCCAGGAGCCACCAAGAATTACCTTGTAATAAGGCCCTTATTGGTTTCCACTAAGGACAAATGTGTCTGTCAAGGACAAAGAACTGGCTGGGAATTTAGAGCTAACCTATTTCTGTACTCATGTTTGCTTCTGTAGTATACATTTCTTCTTATTAGAAGCAATCTATTGAGGATGTTGAAAGTTTTTAAGGCTTGAATTTCTAAGATATATATTTTTACAACTTCTTGGAGATGTGAATGAAAGGCTTGTGGATGCTCAGTAAACTTGGATATCAGATCTTTATATTGTATATTTAATTAACTTTATGGCACTTTAAAAATAAGCGATTCTTAATACTCATGATGCCCTCAACACATCACATAGAAAATGCATGCTCTCCACTTTCACTCACATTTTTCAACATAGAAATGAGCAGAGCAATTCTGCTCCCGTGGAGAAGTCAGGAGGACTCCAGCAGGTTCCAAAAGGTTTTTGACACTCTGCATTCCCACTGAACATCGTTGGATTTATTGTGTAAATCATGGGTAGGTGTGCAATCATTGAACACCATCCTGTGACATCCTTAAGAGGATCTTTTGACACTCTTTTTGAGAATCAGCACTTTAAAATTATTATTGATTTTCAGAATGTTTTAAATAATGACAATAAATAAAGCTACAATTTTTGAAAGCCATCTTTATGTTGCCTTTAAAATTAAAAGCCATTTATCAGGCATTCAAAGTTGATTGTATATAGTTTTGAAATACTCTCAGTCTCTATAGAGATGTGTTTAAAGTGCTAGTTTGAAGTCAGGCAGATGGTAAAGCAGAGTAGCACTTCAAAAAACAACAACAATTGGTTCAGAGAGGATTTAGATTTTGTAGGCAAGAGCCTACTTTGCCAGATGCTTGGAAAGGATTTGTATGAAGAAAGTATTTAAAATAGGGACAAATTTAAATCAAAGGGAAATGGGCAGAAGAGGAGACAGGCAAAATGGGGGTTGAGAAGGTCAATAGTGATAATGCAAGTTAACACGTTGATGGGAGATAGGAGTAAAAAACTAGTTCAGGTAATGGGGAAAGATCCATAACTTCTGCTGAGACCATACTTAACACAATCCAGTCTGTGTATTATTTCTTGTTCTGCAATTTGGTAGCAACAGACTATTTAACTCCAATTCACACAAATTCATAGTAATCAGGGCTTGATACGGAGCAACATCCTTGCTGTGCCCCCTCATGAATACAGAAGACATCATCAGTTGACCAAGCCACACAGAACATAACATCTGGAGTTACTCTATACCAACATCACATACACCATCACCTACTTACAGTGCCCCTCTGCTCTCTATACTTGCCAGACAGGACAATTCCTCTATAAAGAAATGAATGGACAATGATTTGGTAGCTGGATACTTGACTCCTACTGCCATTCTCAACCCACCTTTGCCTGTCTCAGCAGCGCCCCCTCTCCCTGTTTCTTTCCTTTGTATTTAAATTTATCTTCACGTTAACCTGCCCTACCTTCTCCCAGTCTCTCTATAGAAATATCAAAACACAACATTATCCATTCCATCCTCTGTAAAGCAGTTTAGTGGTGAAAAAAGAAAGAAGATTTGATTCAGTGTACCACAGGAAAAGAGCAGGGCACCACCAATCCCAAGAGTCTTTTAAATGTCAGAGGAAAATACGTTTTGTGTAAAACATACCATGATGATCCAAAACAAAGTGTTTTAAAGGGGGAACGGAATTTTCTTGCCAACCTAACCTGGGGGAAAAACCCCGAGCCCTCGGCATCTTCCCCCTCCTGCCACCAGGCATTTTCTATTAATTGGACTTAAAATCATCTGTACCAAAAAATTATGGAATCATTAATGCTTTTCCATATTTTAGTATAACCATAACCAGTTGATGCTTCTCTCCATCAAAAGTTGGTATGTCCTTTTTTTCACAGACCGCTTTAGTGAAGTAAGTAGGCACTGTTCCCCTTATATTATATGCATAAAGAGATGGCATAAGAAGTGTTTGGCCTGAAATATTTGCTTTAGGGCCATGTGAAAATGAAGGAGCAGTATCAAGTATAGAACACAGAAGGAGAAGCAAAACGGAAAATAGAGAGAGAAAGAGCAAGCAGAGATACAAACTTTAAAATCTTTCCTATACAAATAATTAGCATAAATTTTCTTTTTTAGAAAATGATGATTTGCCAACACACAAACCATGCACTGAAAGGTATTATTTTGATAACTGTTTTTATGAATATTACAAGGTAGAAAGTGTCATTTACTGATTCAAAATGACTTTTTTTTTCAATTTTAGCACACTAGGAAAACAAATTTAAAAAATGTCAAAATATAAGTGGATGGTTTGAAATTGCTGAGAAACACCATGTTGATTGATTTTTTTGGTTTGTTTGTTCATTCTAATAGGTTGCCAAAAGGTTCATAATACTGAGAGAGAAAACACATGAAATAAAGTACAACTTTCTTTCCTTCAACTTCCTACTCCTGCCCAGTGCCTGTACCCAGGCTGTCCTTCATCAGTGTTGCTATTCCAGGTTAAGCCACGAGCTTTTGTGTCTGAAGTCGCACTGGAATGATCCAGAGTAGCTGACCTACTCCTACCTCATTCACTCTCTCCTTTCTTCCCATTCTCAGGTCATCCTAATCCACTAACATGTCCACACATAAGCCTGTTTACTAACCTCCCATATGAGGACTGTTTCCTTTTCCGTCGCTGAAGGAAACATCATGAATTAGGCAAGGGTATTTAACAGCAGCCTAACTTTCCTTAGAGATTTCAGTTGCTGCATGTCAGGATGCAAAACAATGAGGAAACACTAAGATGCCTTAGAAACCTAGAATATAAACACCTTTTGTAATGAAGTAGAAAGGAAAAATACACTCTATCTAATCACAGTAAATTTAGAAGTGGAGTAGCAAATAGTCAGATCCACAAGGGATAAAACTGTTCCTTCTACATTCATATCCATCCATAAGGTCCCAAGTTTATGGTGTACACAGCTGGTGTATACTGATGCTGCTTTATTTGAGAAAGCAAGCAAGATACCCTATTGCAATAATTGCTATTGTTACTGAATCAGTGGACCTGGATCTGCACTTGGCAGATATCAGGATTAGTGCAGATATGTTGATATACAATGATTTGATGATCTGGTACTCAATATCAAAGAGAAAGCGTTTAAAAAAAAGGTTTCCTTGAAAGACTATACTATCACAGTGTTTAGGATTTAGTTTTCATGTTGCATACACTCTCCAAAATAGCAGATGTACATATTTTTATTTTTTTACTGGCTAATCTTCTGGTTTCTGTGCTGGACAAATCCCTCAACATACTGCTTTTCATATGATAGAGGTTAGTAAAACAAGTTTCAATTGTTTCTCTAAAGGTTTTCAAGAAAAAGAAAAAGTAGGACCTTTTCAAGCCCCTTTCTGGCTTACATGTTTAAAGAAAATTTTGTTGTGATTTTGGTTTCCCCCCAAATTAAATTAAAAGCTTCATTTCATTAAAAAATATAAAGGTGGGAGTTCCTCCCATTTTTTCTTTTATTTCCATTTTCCCTTCGTTTTTTCCTTATTATAAAAATGGCACGAAAGTTTTGTAAAGTTTAAAAACAGAGAAAAAATAGCACTTCTTAAAACTTTTCAAGTAGTAAAAAGTTGAAAATCGTAGTGCAGCCCCCTGCTCATGATCATCCTTGTCTAAACTACCCCAGACCAATGATTATCTAACTGGCCCTTAAGAACTTCCAAGGATAGAAATTCTACAGCCTGATAAACCTGTTTTAGTGCTGAACAACTCTCATAGTTTCCATGGTTTCCCCAAAAGCCAACCTAAATTTCCTGTGTTGCAATTTAAGACTGTTAGACCTTGCCCTGTTACAGAGAACAGTTTATCACCGTCACTTCAAAACTACCCTTCAAGTAACTGAAGACCATTACCAAATCCCGCATTGAGTCTTTTCTTCTCCCAACTCCTCCAACCTTTTTCCTGTAAGTCATGTTTCCTAGACAGCCAATTATTTTCCTTCTTTTCTGCTGGATTCATTTATCTGTGCATGTCTTTCCTGAAGCATCACCCACAAAACTGGGCACATTACTCCAAGTGAGGCCTCATCAAGTTTTACATCCCCTCTTAATGTTATTCAGTCATTATGTACTACAAGTAAGACAGTATGTGTGTTCAGATTCCTGATGAAAAGTAAAAACATCCATAAGACCATATAGGACCATCAGATCCTGTTCAGCTTCATTGACTTATGAAATCAGGTTGTAACAGAAACAGTCAGTTTGGAGGACTGGAGCACCACAAAAACAGTTCATGGGGATTCCCTTTTTAACAGAATTCTGAAAATACATTTAGAAATACAGGACATTGCATTTCTTTATTACAACATTAAAAAACAACAGATCAAAATGGTTTGATTTTTTTAAAGACCACTCAAGCATGCCTCATTGCTTTTGGAGAGTAAAGCAGTCGGGTGGTTCCCTCACCCGTTCACCAGCCAAATATTTGAGCAGAGACAAACGTTGGCAGAAAAGAACTTGGAAACTGGAGAACCTACTTGTCCTACAAGTGGTACCTTGAGCAGATAAGGAGTCAGTTAACTGGGGAATTTGCTCACTGGTGAGCTGGACAGAGAGCTGGCCATGTGAGGAAGAGATAGACCAAGCATCTGATCTGTCAAATGATTCAGAGTGCCTGGAAACACATAGAATAAGGGGGGGAGCATTCATGGAAAGAGCAGGTTTGCTGCAGTGTGAAACCAAGAAAGCTAATGGTGGATCTAGCCATTCAGGTAACTGTATAGTCCAATGAACTAAAGAACAAGCCAGTTGGGGAATGGGCCAAGGAAAGGCTCCATCTCGAGGCCCTGGGAAATGGACAGCCCATCCTCTTGCCAGGTTGTGGGCGTCATACCCAAGAGAAGACAGTTGTCTGCTAAGGACTATGGATGGCCACCAGGAGCAGGTTCCTTCTACCAAGCGGTCTCAGTGAGGAGCCCTCTGCATGACTGGCTGGCTCGCAGGGAACCTGAGAAACAGCAAAGCTCTCCACCCAATCAGTAGGACCAAAATCACAACCCTTCACCTGATTCTTCTCCAGGTACTTCCCCCTCCCTTCCCCAAATAACTGTTTTCAAAACAAAGTGTCATATTTTCTTCAATTTAAAGTTGCTCATTTTTTGACAAAATAGCAGATATGAATATTGTTCAATGCAATTACTAATCTAAATTCATTTACAAAAGAAAATTAGAAATTTTGGGTTCCCTCTTTTTCTTTCTTTCATATTTACATTCTGTTTCATTTTTCTTATTAGGAAGGAGGAGGGACTAGTTCATAAAGCTTAAAAATGGGAAAAAGTAGACAAAAACTTTTTGTACTTTTCAAGCGAAAAAAATATTGTAAAAAATTCCTACACCACCTCTTATTTTTATTTTGTTATTTTATATAACTATTAAGATAGGGTGAGTGTAAGCTTTCCTAACTGTTTTCTAGTTTTTTATTTTGGCCTTATATTCATACTTCTGTTATAAGCAACAACGTGTTTGGGGAGTAAAAAAAACAAGCAAAAACCAGAACTTTTGGTGGCTGAGCTACTGTTTGAAGTCAAACACTTTGAAATTTTTGAAAAAAGGGGGTGCAACTTTTTTGTATACTACTCAATTCATTGGAAATATGTGTTTGAGTACAGACTTTCAGAAACACACCCTTTGTAAACTGAACATCCCCCCACCCCCCAAAAGAGCATCCAATGACAAAAAGTACAGATTTTAAAAAGGTTTAAAATTGGGAATATTTTTAAAGGTTTTGAAAAGCTACTCCTGTGCTTGATAGGAACTGTATTGTGTACGTCTTCTGCTCCACAGATCCTCCATAGGCCAGGGTTAGGGTTGCCAATTGTCTTTAAATGTATGGACAGTCTTCAAAAATACAAGACTAAAGATGCCTAGTCCCTCAAGTCTGTAAAAAACAAAAAACAAAAAAGTGAGCCGGAGGAGAGAGTGTAAAGTTTTTTGAGAGATTTCACAAGAACTTCTTTGACACTATCCCCTGATATAAGAAGAAAGCTTGATCTTTTTCTCAGTGAGCTGTTTGCTTGTAAAGCAGCATACACGTCTTGGATATTTGCATGAACCCTTACTCTTAGCTAGGCAGATATCCCCACTTTGTGTTTGTCTTTTTGATTCAATGAGTATTAAATACAAGATGTGGTAGCTCAATTTAAAGAGGAAGGCTGGAGAGGGAATAGAGAAATGCCTTACATGTGGCCCAGTAGTTATAGGTTTATGCTGCAAAACCAAAGAGCAATAGCTTGCCTTAGAGGCACAGTCCTCAGTTTCTTGCTCTCAGTAACAGGCCAGTGTCCCCCAGTTACAGATGTGCGTTCAGGTACTTTTATAGGGAAATACATACCTGTCCAGTTAGTGTGTGGATTACTGTGTACATTAAGTGGGTGCATATGGCTACATACTGCATGTATGTTTGCTACATCAGTTACATGGTTATAAAACTGTCATTTGGGTGTATAAAGTGAAATACGATTCTGTCCAAAGATTTGTATTGGCTTTCAATAGGATGAGGGGTGGAGATTTGAATTCATTTGTCTTAAACACCTGTAAGGTAGGTAATTCTTTGTTTCTCCAGACCTTGCAATGTAAGGTTTCAATTCTGCACAGGTTTAATTAAAAGTCCACCCAGGCTTATGGGCCAACGTAGCTATAGAAGCTGGTCTTCCTTGTCTAACAGCACATGATGAAATGATCTGGAGCACTTCACAATGAGCTGCCATTTGACTCTCTAACCTGAATGGCCAGGTTTCTGTTTACAGCTGATGTGACAAGTGGGCATAGCATAAGTTTAGCATAAGTCCAATGCAAGTCTCAGACATGGAGAAAGTCACCTTAATCATCCTAGAATTTAACAATTGCATGGGTTTATTGAGTATCTGGAAAAATAAAGGCTTTTAAACACTGTTTCCAATTTACCATCACAGCCATGGTTGAGTCATATTCCCATTGCATGTCGTATCAGTTTAATAGTACAGAGATTCTTAACTCTTTATTTGGACAAAAATATTCATAAAATGAATAGTTAGCAGTGCACATGACCCATGTGAATACAATGTAATATTCTACTCACTTAAAAAAAAATCCAGACATATTTGTACATATTCCTATCTTTTTATCACTACCTAGCCTTTTAATTCACACTTGAATTCTTTGTTCATTGTCCACTATTGCTCCCTAAACTGACAACTCCTTTCATCAGCAGAAAGATGTAGTTAGCCAGCTTAGTCTGAAGTTAAGTAGAAGGCAGGGTAGGTCTGCACCTTCTAAACTAAACAAAGTAGATACTTATTAAGTTTTTCCATCTCTACACATATTATTCTATGTAATGTCTCTTAGGTGACTTTGAAAGCCCCACACCCAGTTATTTGGGGGAACCTGACATTTCTAAGCACCATAATCAAAGCCATCTTGACATCTCTGTTTCCTAGACTATAGATGATAGGGTTTAACATGGGGGTAAAGACCATGCAGAAAAGGGAGATCACCTTGTTCTGTTCAGGGGAGCGGAAGGAGCTGGGCTGCACGTACATGAAAAGAGCAATACCATAGAACAAAGCCAACACCAGCAGGTGGGAGAAGCAGGTGGAGAAGGCTTTCTGTCTGCCCCCAGAAGAGCTGATCTTCAAAATGGCAGCCAGGATGTACATATAGGAAACAAAAATGAAGGTAATAGGGGCCAGGAGAATGAAGAGACACCCCACCTGGGTGACTAGTTCAATCACTTGTGTATCAGAACAAGTCAGCCTCAACACAGAAGAAGTGGTTGATCACACTGGAGCCACAGAATGGCAGCCTCCATGTCAGGACAGTGAATGGTACTGGCACTACTAAACCACTACTCCATGAGACCACTGCTAGTGTTATACATGTCCTTTGGCTCATAATCACTGTGTAATTCAGTGGGAGACAGATAGAAACATATCGGTCACAGGCCATGACTACCAAGAGGAGGCATTCTGTGGCTGCTAGGAACATAAGCAGGTACATCTGGGCTGTGCATCCAGCCAGTAAAATAGTCCTTTTGTTAGACTGGAAATTGTACAGCAACTGGAAGATGGTGACTGAAGAATAACATATGTCTAAGAGAGAGAGATGACCGAGGAAGAAGTACATTGGCATATGTAGGTGAGGATCCAGGCAAATAAGGGAAACTATAATCAGGTTTCCCAGCAGGGTTATAATATATATGATGGAGAAGAGACCAAGGAGAAAGAACTGCATTTCTGGGCCACTCAAGAGGACCCTGAGGTTGAACTCTGCCATCAAAGTCTGATTGTTCATTTCCACTCCCGTCTATGATTCTTTCTGTAAGACGGAAAAAAATAAGCAGCATGGGATAGAGTAAAAGACATTGCATCCAATATGGCCAGCTAACAAAACAGTTAACAGTATTGAGAGCTAAGAAATCCAGTTTCCATATATGATCCTACCTTGAATAAGTCATCTGAGCTGAGATTTTGGGTGCTGATGTAAAACGCTTGGTCTGAAATACTTAGAGAGAGCCTCTTATTCAATAAAATTAAATGGAAATACAATTCCTAACACCCTTCAGCACCCATAGAAACCCTTTGTCTAAATAAATTGTGTGTGGTTTTCCTACATCTGTGATTCTAGAGAAGATATAGCCTATAAGACTTGTTATCTAAAAGAGAAAAAAACAAACAAAAAAAGGGGGAAAAAAACACTTTTGTATTAAAATAAATTATGGTGGGTGAAATACAGATTACCACAAGAACTTTTTGTGGGGATAGTAAAGCAAGCAAAATGCTGGCTTGCATCCATAGATGCTTCTCAAGCAAATCCCGGGACATCATTCTCCCGCTGTACTCGGCCTGGGTGAGGCCGCAGCTGGAGTACTGTGTCCAGTTTTGGGCTCCATAATTCAAAAAAGATGTAGAGAAGCTTGAGAGAGTCCAGAGGAGAGCCACGCGCATGATCAGAGGTCAGGAAAACAGACCTTATGATGAGAGACTGAGAGCCATGGGACTCTTCAGCCTGGAAAAGTGCAGGCTCAGGGGTGATCTGGTGACTGTCTATAAGTTTATAAGGGGTGCTCACCAGGATCTGGGGGAACATCTGTTCACCCAAGTGCACCAAGGGATGACCAGGTTGAATGGTCATAAATTCCTCCAAGACCGTTTCAGGCTGGACATAAGGAAGAACTTCTTTACTGTCCGAGCCACCAAGGTCTGGACTAGCCTGCCATTGGAGGTGGTTCAAGCACCTACTTTGAACGCCTTCAAGAGAAATTTGGATGTTTATCTTGCTGGGATCCTATGACCCCAGCTGACTTCCTGCCCCTGGGGCAGGGGGCTGGACTCGATTATCTTCCGTGGTCCCTTCCAGCCCTAATGTCTATGAAATCTATGAAACCTAGGAAAAAACAAATTTTCCTGCCAAAAATGTAAAAACGTTAAAATAATGTTTTCAATCCATCCTACAGAGGATTTCTCTTTCCATGCATTCTGACTAAAGAGAATGGATCAGAGCAGTTGCATCTGTGGCTAACCTGCTGTAACTATGAGACAGCTTTCTGCAGAACATTCTCCATTTTCACAGACCTTCTGTGTTCCCCTCCCATCCCCAACACCTCTGAAGCAGGTGTGGAGAAAAAAGGAATCTGGTTCCTCGGATCTACTGTTCCTGGAGGGCATGTGGATATCAGTGAAACTGAAAAGGAAGCAGCAAGAGATAGATATTGCATATCAGGGGATGCTTACATTTGGCTTTCAAGACCAAATTCAAAGACCTAGCTAAGCCAGATGCCCTCTGGAACTAGTCATTTTCTGTAGGAATTTTAATCTTTGAGTTGTATATAACCTACTATTGATAGCATTGTAGGATTCTACCACCTGATTTTCAAAGATCTACTTTTACAGATTGTTTTTGTGACGTCATTGAAGATTTATAATTGCTCAACATACCTGGATGACCCCCCCCACCACCACCACACCCCTTGCAGGGTTTGCTCACGATGGCCAGTTCATTTGTTTTACCATTGCCTGAATCAATAATTTGTGTTTAGTTAAATTCTCATTGATTTCTCCTGCAGTTTATAGAATGAAAATAAATAAATGGGTAATTTCTCCCTGAATATTCAAGTCTTTATATCAGGAATCTAAATTCCACTTTATGTAGCACTAAAGAATCTCAGTGTCTTTATAAAAAAACACCAGAATGAAAGAGGCTACAAGATAATGTCCCTTGTTGAGCATATTACAGATGAAAAAAACATTCATACCAATGTTCTACAAGAAGAGACGAGGACACCACCAATTCCATAAGCCTTTGCAATACCAAAGGTAGGTAAAAATTGTTTAATTATTCTAGGACGTGGTAGATACTATTAAGGAGGGAAAAAAAACTTTCTTTGCCAATCTGATTTAAGGAACAATTATTTCTTGAACCCCTACATCCTCTTTGCATTTTCTTGTACAGCAAACTCTTGTTATTCGCGGGTTTGGCATTCACAGATTCAAATATTTGCAAATGCCAAACCCATATTTTAAATACACTTTATACACTTACAGGAGTTCGAGGGAGCTCCATGCTTGCTGCTGCCAGGATCCCACTGCCACACTCCCACCATCTCCGCCGGATCCATACCCCCTCCCCCAGGCGCCGGGGGCCCTGTGTTCATGAACACAGGCTGCTTATCCACAGATTTCACCCTTTGCAGGGGATACGAGACCATATTCCCCATGAATGGCGAGGGTTGCCTGTATAGGCATTTGTGTTTAGTTCACTTAACATTTTTCTTACCCAAAGATAAGCAGCTTAAAATTAACAGAATTGTTTTTTTTTCTCCCATCCCACCCACAAACACGATAAACTATCCAATAACTACCGGCATCAATTTCTTGTTGGCTTTCCCTTTTTATAAAAGCACTTTACAAAAGTAAATAATATACAATAAGTTATATATATGTATATATATTATACTATATAAATGAAGAACTGGAATTGCATGGTACTGCAGTTCTGTGTCTATGTCCACACAAAAATGTAATGTCAATATCAAGAATGGAGCAGAGAAAAAAAGAGAAAGATTAAACATGACAATGTCAAGTTTCTCTATCTTTCTAACTATAATAACTAGTCATTATTTCTTTTTGCAACAAGACAAGAATTATTGTGGATGGTATCTTTTATTGGACCAACTGCATGTCCCCTTCCTCAGATCTCTGGGAGAGAAGCAGACGTAGCAGAGCTAAGTAGCAGATGGCAGAAGCTCGTGAAAAACTCCACATGTAAATAAAAGCAGCATGCATGAAAAAGAAATGATCAGATAGCCAACAGACAAGAGAGATACAGTAACAATCTGATTATGGATAAACTCATTCAACATTAGCTTTTCCCAAAGAAACATTTTCTCACCAGAAAATGAAAATGCTGATTCATCAAAATGTAATTTGTATGTTGGAAAGATTTATGACAACTCTTTTACTCAAAATGTTGTGAAAAAAATGAAATTATCAAAATATTTTTAAATAGTATTAATCTTATTTGGTTCAAAATGCCTTTTTAAAAGTATGCTAATTATAGTAAAACTCTTTAAAATGACCAGACAGTAGTGAACTCTTTTAAAATTACTGAATAAAATATATTGATTAACCTAAATTTGTGTGTGTGTGTAAAACATATATATAATATAATATATACACATTTTTACAGAAAATGTCACAATACAGTAACAGGGGTGTAGGTTGTAGCCGTGTTGGTCTAAGGACATAGGCAGACAAAGTTCCTTGGGTGAATCTGATATCTTTTATTAGACCAAGGGTCTTTGAACCCAAAAGCTTGCTTAATAATTATTTTCCAACTATTTGGGTTGGTCTAATAAAAGATATCAGATTCAGCCAAGGAACCTTGTCTGACAATACAGTAAGAAACTTTTTATTATTTTACCTACTTCTCCTGCATATTATCTGTACCCAAGTTGTCCTTCACCAGTATAGTTCTTCCAGGTTAGGCCATGAGCTCCTCTGCTTCTTTTTCTCTCCAGTTGCATTCAAACTATTTGCTCCAAAGTAGCTGATATCTTCCTACTTCATTCACTCTTGAATTTTTTATTCTCAGTTCACTCTACAAACCAGCATACATGTATTTGAGATTTCTTACTAACCTCCCATATGAGGACTGTTTTCTTTTCTCTCTCAGAATGACAATATCATGGTTTTGGCCAACATATTTAAAAGCATATCAGTTTCCCTTAGAGATTTCAGCGTGTGTGAATGGGTAACTGCATTTAGTTGTACAGAAGCATGCCAAGAAGCAAAACAATAGGGAGACTTTAGGATCTGTTACAAACATAAGACATCAAGTGCTAAATACTATTCCCCATGCCACATACACACAGCTACATTCACTCAGGCCCCCTCTACACAGTCCATGTACTACACAATTAACTGGTTAATTCTACCGTTCATTTGGACTGGCTGTCTATGGAAAGGAACTATCACACCCTAAAACAGTCCATCCAGCTATAACATTAGAGCTGGAAAACTTGTACTAACTTTTTAGATGGTTTCTATGCAGCTTTAATTTGCATGTGTAGCAGTGTCCACAAATAGAGTTTCAGACTCTTTTTTCCCCCTGTGGCGAAAGAGAATTGATTTTCACGTGTACCTGCTAAAAGTAAAGTGGAAAGCGGGAGGGGGGGGTTATGGAGTGGGGCCACTCCCCTGTTTTGGGAAGGGTGTGCATGTGATGAGCTTGGAATATGCTGATGGAACATAACACAGGCAGTGTGATGAACACAGAGAGACCAATCACTGATAACCATGGATCAGGAGTCATCAGAAGGGAAGGAGAATACAAAAGCAGAGACTTGAGAGTAACAAAGGTTGGGTTCAGGCCCTTTAGAAAATATATGAAAACATTGTAATGAATTTTGAATAGTGTATTAGTCTGAATTTTCTAGGAGATGGAATGACCACAACTATGTATTTTAAAGGATGAATTAGTCTGTGGGTATTTGGACTAAGCAGGCTTCCAGGATCCTGTAGCACCTTAAAGCTAAGCTCAGATAAAATTGTTATTCAAAAGGTGGAGTTAGAAAATCAGTTGAGAGCTGAATCTTCAGATGGGAGAAATGGATACTTAATTTAGGTTGGATTAGGACCCACTGACTTCAGTACAACTATGACCAATATAAACCAGCTAAGAATCGTACATATTGACTGCAAAGGGATATGGCTAGTTTACACCTATTGGCTTCCAACCTTTGAGTAAAGATACTTAATTCCATAGCTCACAAATGTGTTGTGGTGGTAATTCATTATTTAAAGTTTATTAAGAGATTGTTTTTTATTGGGGGTTTCCCCCCTCATGGGGGACAGACAGGTAACTATTGTTACCATATATATTCAAACATCTATTTTCCTTGGGTCAGATGTTTGATTTCCTACTTGTCTTTTTTCTCATCTCATTTAGAGAGGATTAAGGGACCAGTAAATAAGAGTTTTGTAATTTGCATTATTAGTTTGATGGAGCTTTCCAGCACTGGAGTCCTAATTCATTACAGTTTGAGAGATCTTTTCCTTGTTTTCTTCCTCTTGCTGATATCAATTCTGAGGAAACTCTTTCATTTATTTTGCTTAATTTCTGGCAAAGGTTTACTGAGCAGGAAAGATGGAGTCATGGTAAATTAATTAATATTTCCATACCATCTAAGAGTTGGGAAATTTATTCTTTAGCTATCACCATTTTTATAAGACCCATCAAAGTGATAGGAGGGGCTGGAGACAGCCCTTCCTATGCAGCCTCAATTCAATGCATGGTAAACACAGTATTTATGCATAATATAAAAACATTAAAGTCTCCGACTGTCTCAGAGTCCTTGAGGATGTCTTTCTGAAAAGAAGTGAGGAGAAGGTATAGACTGGGGCTATGGAAGAGACCTCCTGTATTGTAGTTAACAACCCATCTTCGTCCTGTGCATGCTGGGAGAAGCTTCACAGTATGTAAGTATGCTGCAGTGAACAAGGAAAAGACCACCAGTGAGTCTACAAATAGACTAGGCTTTTTACTGAATTGTAGACTAGGACAAATAATGAAAGAAAAATAAACAAAGAATCAAATGCTATATCAACATGAAAATCTAAAAAGTTAAATTGTTAGAATATACAAAGTCACTCCATATATCTGAAATCATTTTTTTTTAGTTTTGCCTACATTGAAATTAAATGTTCTTACAATGCTGGTTTTCTTCTTCTTTTTTTTTAACTTGTTCATTATCAGTTAAAATTTCCCAAATTCAGACCAATTTTGCAAATATATTTGGTGGTTCCTAAACTCCATTCTTTGTGAATTTACTGTTCATCAGAAACAAACATAAATCACATGTATTTGTTCAATGCTCCTATGCTAGAGTGGATCAGGGCTATTCCATAAAGTTTAAGGTCTTTCACTGGAAAGCCTGACGTACAAATCCATAGAAGAAGTCTACAGACATGACAGTCAGATTTTGATAATATACAGTGTGCCAACACTACAGCTTAAAACTGGCTAACACAATTTGGGATAGTATCAAGGTGGTTACTTTAATGGTGTATGTCCATTCAAAGCATCTGATAAGGTAGGCTCTTGCCATAAAGTTTATATCTTTCTGAAGCACACAGTCTCTAAGGGTACATTCCCATGAGCGCACACATGTTTTGTGGTGCCTCAAAGCCATTTGAGGTGCTGCAAACTGCAAACAGTGCACATGCACATGCTAATTAGCAGCACACTTGATGTTTTTACATCAGGAGATCCCAGTCCCAGGAGGACCCCATGTAAGGCCACTGGGGCCAGCACAGTTGCTAGCACCAGCCTCTCCTACCCCACCTAGGTCCCTTTGCTGCATGCTGGGGTTTGCTCAGGGACAAATAGCAGCGGCACAAATATGTGCCCCTGCTATTTATCTTGTGGCAAATGCACTTCTCTACGTGTGTGTACTTGTGGGGACGTGTCCTAAGTGGCACCTTGCTCCACCTTCCGCTGGGGAGTAATATTTCAAGTCTTTATTTAGCCATATAACATAGGATTTCTGTACTGCTCCAGGACTGGAGTCCCTGGTGATACCATCAGAAATTCTCCAGCAGGTCCACCATGGACATTGACCCAGGGTAGACAACCTCATACTTCCAGGGTCTGATGCTCTATGCATCATGGTTAGGGCAAAATGGTTAGGGAAACATGTGGCATGGTTAGGGAACTTGTATTTCCAGGGTCCCAAAATCTAAGGCAATCCTGTGAAGATTATGACAGGTCTTGGACCTTTGGATTATTGGATTCCAGCATCCCCTGCTCTGTGATGGGCCCACCACACAAGCTGTCATAAAGTCAGAGATGTGGGGACCACAGGGTCCATGTGTCTATGGAAACCCTTCTTGGCTTTTAACAAAAGTGATCAAAACCAAAATGACTGAACAAATTGACATTTTCTTTTGAACTCCGTTGAATTGAAACTTTTCTGTCTAGCACTGCTCCTTCCTCTATTAAAAAGATTCATGAGACATGCACCTGCTCAGCTGTGAATTATAGGTTGGGAGAGGGGAAAGGTGTGAGGTAAGTGGAGCTCTTGCTCCATTGTGCCTGCCTGCCAGACATCGCCCAAGTTAGGAAAAGGAACAAAACCAGGATTCTCTCGCACATATCTTTAACAACTTTTATCATTTTCTATATGTACATATCTACTGTCTATAGTATTCTGTACACATCATGTCTAATAACGTATGGCCTTCTTATAACAATTTAATTGCTCTCAGAGAAATATCATTGCTTCTTGTCTTTGAGCCCCATCTATATATGTAAAATGAAGTGTATGTCTGTATATATGTATGTTCGCTTATAACTTGAGAGTGGCTGATTCTACTCAAAATCTTCCAAAATCACTAAATACCACCTGAAGAAAATTATAGGTGGGTTATTTTTCACTTGACCTTTTTGGGGGCTTCCAGTGACTATTTAAGGTAACAAAGCTCATCACATGGACAATTATATGTGGCTTGCTCCAAAGTTGGTAGTCAAAGAGGGTTGCATATACTATACTGGTGCCAACAGGAAACACCACGAACATTATTTACAAAGAAGTTCTACAATAAAGATCATTAATTTGGATATTATTTGAAATGTTGCTCCACGTTAAATATTAAATGGCCAATATGTTGTACTATGTTCTTTAAAAATAAACAATATTTTTAACCTAAATATGTTCATAGATTCAGAGATATTAGGGTCAAAAGGGACCTCAGTAGGTCATCGAGCATGTTGTGCTAAGTTCCTTGAAACTAAACAAACACCGCAATTAAAAAATAACAACCCGGGCGAAGAACAGGTACTTCTGCTAGTATATAAATATATGACTGAAAATGTCTTGGCTTTTTCAAGGTGGGATGGGGGGATGGTGAATATATCGTCATTGTTTTGTTTTGTCTAGAGGCCAATGCTAAAAACATAACTTATTTGAAAATCTACTTTTTCATTTAAAAATATAAAAAAGAGGTTATTTGATGGGAAAAATACCACCTGTAGAAGAGGGAGAGATCAATCCATGTATAGGCAGAGAAACAGACAGGAGATAAAATCAAGAGGGAGTATTCTTCCGTAATTCTGAAAGAAAAACATTCCCCTGGGAAAAGGGTGACTTAGGGCACAGACAAAAGTGACAATTTTTGCCTGATCTGGCCAGCTTTAGTTCAAGCGGTCCCGCTGCCATTTTTAAGTGGCGGGACGCTGATATAGGATATGCAGTGGCACTTTAATTAGAGAGGCTCTCGGATCCACTTTAATTGAAGCACTGCCACCTCACCCCCAGGTCATGTGCAGAAGTGCGCTTTGTTTCTCCATTTTTCTAGATAAGTGGTCTAACTACTAGGCTGCTTTGCAAAAGGTACCAACCACAGTTGTTCTTTGTAATGATCTGCATGGATGCTTTCAGCTTCAAACAGTTTCTACCTGTTGTCCTCTGCCTAAGGGACTGGGGACTTCAGTGACCTCCCACACTGACTGGGATTGTAGCTTCAGTGAGAATTAGGTGCCTAGGTCACTGGCAGAATTAGGTGCCTAGGTTCTGTAACTTCCGTAAATTAATCACAGTTTATCCAAGTTAATTGTCAATCACTAGTAAATGATCAGGAAGAGCATAGAGTCTGACATCTTTGTCCCCAGAATAACTGACAATTAACTTGAATGAACTGTAATTAATTTACATAGCATTGTCCTGGGGAAAAAGTACTAGCACATTTTATCTTGCATACTTCACAGGTATTTACAATTTACAGGTAGGACAATGGATTGATATTGTGTAGAATAAAAGGCCAGAATGAAAGGTTTTAGAATCCCTTTTCCTTCTGCTTACATGTAGGTAGTGTTGCCAAGTGATAAAGCACTGAAGAAGAGACAAAAAGATATAAATTTAGCCTCAGAAGATATAAATTCTTCTGCCATATGTATGATCTTGGTCAAATCACTTTCCTTCTCTGTATCTGTTACCCCATCAGTGCAGCACTACACAAGGGCCTGAGGGTGGGCCTGAGGCTGTGTGGGGTGGAGGGGGTGGCACATGGTGCATCAAGGGGGTGTTAGTCCAGTGTGCAGCCCAGGGTGCCTGAAGCTCACCCTGGTCTGGGCCTCAGGTGTATGGCTTCTTGTAGTGCAGCCTGCAGGGTATTCAGTCCCCAGCCACATAGAAGTTGGATCGCCCTGGGCTCAAGACATGCCATCGTAAGTTCATAAGAAGAAGTGACTGATGACCATCAAGTGTCTGAGTATCATGTCTTTTCCAGGAATGTTAAGTTGAGCCATTGAAAAACTGGGACATCCCAAATCACTAGTAACTTATGAAAATCAGGCAAACCATACATAACATTGTGCCACTCCTGACGGAGGCCTAAATTGGGTCAGGGATTTTATTCCAGTAACTATACTATCATACAACTTATTTTCAGAATAGACAAAACTCCATAACCAGGCCTTTGTAAATTATATCTGGAGTCCTTCCCCTCACCGTTCTGGCTTTCTGTGTACTAGGAGATCTCAGGGCATTGTCACACACTTAGCATGATAACTGCACTTAAAATGCTAGGGCATTTTTACACGTGCTCTCGAAGGCACATGGGTGTACTTAAATTAGTGAGCTGCTCGAATTAAAAGTGCCTGAGCACCATGTATCACATATTAGCATCCCCCATGCTGAAAAATGCTGGTGGGGCACTTTGAACTAAAGCTCATCGAACGAACTTCATTTCAAAGCACTCTGCCACCATTTTTTGGTGTGGGGACACTGATGCATGTGATGCTAAGATCTGCTGGAGCGCATTTATTTCTGTGCTCCAGCAGACTTGATTAATCAAGTCTGCTCTGACACATTGGATTTTGAGCGCGTCTCAGTTGGCTCCCTACAAATGCATAGAAGCCCCTAGTGTCCCAGCATTCAAGCAGTAAAACATGTGCTAAATGACATTGTAGTATAGCAAAGTTAGGACTTTCTGGCATGGAGTATTTCCAGATCATAATGCCTAACCCATGTTGAACTAACCTTGGACTGCTCCACACAGGTAATACAAGTGGGAGATTCCAGTGCAGTGTCAACTGGGTGACAAACGGCTGCTTTCTGGTCCCCTGACCCTTCAATACACTGGAGTCTTCAGTGCCTCTAGTGCTTAGGATGCATTTTAGATTGTAGTTAGAAAGTTTCCCGAACAGTCTCACAGTAATACTAAGTCATTCTAATGCTTACTATGATCTGAATAAAATATATCTGAAGTGTAACATGTGACAAGGTCCTCATAATGGTTGTCCTTTAACTAGATCTGTATGCATTTTCTCATGGTATTCTATTCCTATCTCTGGATATTACATTGAAAGCACCATAAATCCACCCATCTTTTAACACAGCAGGCAGGGAGCTGCTATAAAAACACAGGTTTAATGGAAAATACATAGATATACAGTGAATAATATCACAAGTTAAACTGGCTCGGGTGATATGTCTTTGGCTTGAACTTCTGAGAGGGAAGCTGGCAGAATATCTGGTTCCTGAAGCTTCTCACCTCTTGGCTAAATCCCATCAATCAGCGTTAAGTGTGAACTCCCGTATTTAGATTATGATTTTTAAGTCCCCTATGGGAGAAAGGCCCCTAAATTCATTAAGACTTACTTTGGACAGGTTGCATAATCCCTACAAAATACTAGGTTTTCTTTTTTTTTCTCTCTGCTAACATCCTTCTCTAGAATTAGTCTGCAATTAATCTCACCTGAGCTGTGGCACAGACTCAATACTGCACCTCTGTGTCCTACTCTGTTCAAACAAATACATTTAAAAAAATGCCATTCGCCTCAGCCACACACCCTCAGCAATAATGACTTTAGCTTTGTTAATCTGCCTCCTAATTGGGACAAATGTATTGGAAAAAAGATCCAGATCTGTTCACCCTCTGGACATTTAAGGTGACCATCACCTCTTGGTATTTAGGGACCTTGGCAGAGTCATCAGACTTAGTGTCCACATACGTTTTTACTTATAATATTATCAGTCTATCATATTTAATTGATTTATTCCTTCAGAATTCAGCTCCACTAATCACCTTACAATGACATATTGCTAATTTAAATAGGCCCCACTGGGCATTATTAAAAAAGTCTTTGCAATTACCATGAAGCAGAATTTCATTCTTTAACAAGTTTCACAGGGGCTTGTTAAAATTCAGTGGTATCAGCTGGTGTAACAGTACTGAAACCAAGGAAATGTATGCCCAGGATGAATCTGGCCCCTTTATTAAATGTCTAGAGACAGGGGACACTTATTGACTTCTCAAGGGTTGCTTAAAAAAAAGAGGAAAATTGGCGCTAAATTTTAGTAAGTAAATGAGGCCTTGTGGACTCACTGAGCATAAGAAACAAAACTTTTCAGGACATTCTCAGCTGGTAAAAACTGCCAGGGCCCGCTGAAACCAATGGAGCTCTGTTGATTTTCACATGTTGAGGATCTGGCTCCATTATTTATAGCAAAATTGGTTGATGATTTCATTCCCAGCACACTTATAAACTAAGTCCCAGAGTAGCAAATGGTGGAAATATTTTGAGGAGTAGGTAATTCTTCCTGTACAGAAGTACAGAAAACATAGTTATTAACTATTGTTCATCACTATTTCAAAGGACATTGGGGAAAATCCAGTTAGTTTTATGTACACATGGGAAGCCAAATTAATCTCTGGAGTAACTCTAGTACAGGCAGTAGTTTTATATTATCAGAATGGCTGTGGGCTGCAAAACTCAGTGAACAGAAGCAGGTTATTCTGAGAGCTACATTTACACATTGCTGATGACCAGTAGTGGTTGTTCTCTGTGGGTCAGGTTGTGAACCCTTTGCTCATGCTACTGAATAATTATTCAGGCAAATAATTATATTGAAGTAAATAGGTCTAACCATGAAAGTAATCATTCTCTAGTATGAGTAAAGGATGCACAGTCTAGCTTTTATTTAACACTACAGCCAGAGCAACCCAGAGGCCTAATCTTGCATCCATTTCTTTCATGGATCTGAAAGGATGGAAAAGATGGGAAGAGACTGAAGTTGCACTGCCTGTTGATGCGGGTGGCGGGGTGGTGGTGCCTGGTGCTCATGAAGGCAGTGTTGCTAGTGCTGCTTCTGTATACTACACTGGTCTTCCCCCACCTAGGAGCAAATCACCCACAGAATCTAGAGGGCCATGTACATGTTTTTCTGGGGTGCCAGGTGGGAGGCCCCAAACTCCAGGAGATCTGCTTCACCTTAGTTGTTGTTCCAAAGCTACTGAATAATCTAATCTCCAAGAATAAATCCATCTCCTTTTATGGTCTGCTTCACCTTAGTTGTTGTTCCAAAGCTATTGAATAATCTAATCTCCAAGAATAAATCCAACTCCTTTTATGACTATATGGCACAGATGTAGTTTTTGATCTCTTCTGACACAGTAGATTGCTTCCTCCTGACTTCCATGGCCTATCAATTGCATTGTCACTATATGCAAACCACTTTACTACACTGTGGTTATGACCAGGAGAGGCTGTATCAAAATAATTCTGGCAGGGATTCTTGAGTACTGTGCAACCCACGTGACTCTTCAGTTTCTCCCCCTGTGGGAACAATACAATGAACCATTTTTTTGTATGAGAGCTGGTATGCGGAGACACCTCCTTGGTTCACACCTCATTATTATCATTTCCCCCTTTGTACTCTTGTGTTCCTATACCCACATCCTCTATACTATGCTGAAGATGAGTTCAGCAGTAGGAAGACACAAAGCCTTCTTTGTTTGCTCCTTTCATCTCATAGCACTGTCTCTGTGTTATGGCACCAGGATTTTGACATACATCCCATCCAAGATAAGCTACTGTCCTAATATCAAAACAATTGTTGTTCCTGCCCTACACTGTCATTGCTTCAACTTTATTGCCTGCATCTTGAGAAACAATGGCTGAGTCTACACAAGATGCTGACTCTGCAGTAGCTTGTGACTACCACACATCATGTGGCAGAAAGCGTGACATGACACAACTGTGCCATAGGTTCAGACTTCTGTGCAGTCAGCATTGTGAAAAGGCCGTTCAGCAATGCTACTGCGTAGTAAATCTACCTACTGTGCAGTCACTTAGTACTTGTTTATACAAGCTGACTCTAGCCTTTAAAACATGCTGTTGGGATACAAAACTTCCCAGAAACGTAACACAACACAACAACGCTCAAACAATACCCAAAATGTATCTGCTACCAGCTGTTGCAAACTACTTCCTCTTGCATGTAAACAGAGAAACATACAAAAAAAATATCATAATCAAATATACAAATACACACACATGAATTACACATAGATACCTTGTCCTTGCAAACAATTTTCTTTTTGTGATCATCCTCTGAAATGATGTGTGCACACTGTGACAGGGCAGTAAGCCTGCCCTGCCACAAAACTCCAAAGGAATGAAGGAAAAGGAACAATTTACTGGAGACAAGCCTGGGCGGAGAGAGGAGACATGGCAAATCCGGGCAGAGGAGAAACTGCAAAGAAGACCTGGATGGTAGGCCTGTGTGAGTCGGTAGCGATCCGATCCGGCTTCAGATCTGGCTGCTTTGGATGGTTGCGATCTGATCCGGGGCTTCAGATCGGTTTGCCGCTTTGATCCGGCTGAAGCGGCTCCGAAGCTTCAGAGCCGCCTTGGAGACCGAGCTATAGGTTATAATGGGGGATGAATAAAATATCTATACCTTTGTTATTTTAGCTCTTATTTGGGTACAACTTGCAGAGGTGCTAGCCTCTGCTGAGAGAATGAAGCCTGCCAAATTTCAAGAAGATAAGTGCAGGGGTCTTGGGGGCAACTGCACCCCAAATTCTTGAAAGCAAAACTCCTGTCATGTCTATGTGTTATACCACAGGGGGCTGAAAACTGCAGGGATGGTAGCCCCTGGTGAGGCCACAAAGCCATGTAATGTAATTCATGGTATGTGAAGGCTTATCTTGTGTTTTTATATCTATATGTGTATTATGAAAAAAAAAAAAGTACTTAAAAAAATGTATCTTTGGAATCTTTAGGGTTGAAAACCCCTTTGCCAGGCTGAGGAAGTACCTGCAGTTGGTCCTGGATGGAAGGAATACTAAAGAAGCCAGAGGCTGGCCTGGCCCACAGTGCAGGCAAGAAAGCCAGTCAGTGAAAATGGAAATATAGGTGTTAGGGAGGGAGGGACAGGCTGGGGTGGAGAGTGGGTGTAGGGGGGAAAAGGTATGTAGCAGCTCAGGTAAAAGTGCAGAGGTGCCTGGGGTGTCAGATGTCCGGCAGGTTGCAGCCTGCCAGAATTCAACTGTCTATATTGAGTCCATGAGTTCCTGTACCTACTACCTAGGAGGCTGATGAAGTGCAGTTCATAGGCCCAGCTTTGAAAAGTGGTTTGTACATTCAAACAAGCACCTAACCTCATCACCAGAACTGAAGCCAACTTCCTACAGCTCAAAACACAAAACCTGCCAACTATCTCCAGTACCCCCACAAACTGCGCACCAGAACCTATCAAAGACAACAATACCCAACTACCTATCTTCAAGAAAGGGAGGAAA
>NW_005843277.1:105385-107897 GCF_000455745.1 Alligator sinensis | reverse complement strand
CATGATCAGAGGTCAGGGAAGCAGACCCTACGATGACAGGCTGAGAGCCCTGGGGCTCTTTAGCCTGGAAAAGCGCAGGCTCAGGGGTGATCTGATGGCCACCTACAAGTCTATCAGGGGGGACCACCAGTATCTGGGGGAACGTTTGTTCACCAGAGCACCCCAAGGGATGACAACTAGGTCGAATAGTCATAAACTCCTGCAAGACCTTTTCAGGCTGGACATAAGGAAGACTTTCTTTACTGTCCGAGCCCCCAAGGTCTGGAACAGCCCGCCACCGGAGGTGGTTCAAGCGTCTACATTGAACACTTTCAAGAGCAAACTGGATGCTTATCTTGCTGGGATCCTATGACCCCAGCTGACTTCCTGCCCTTGGGCAGGGGGCTGGACTCGATGATCTTCCGAGGTCCCTTCCAGCCCTGATGTCTATGAAATCTATGAAACCTGTTGGGGCACATTCCTCACAAAAAACCACTCTGCCTCCAGTCTCTCAGGCCTGATTCTGAAAGGGAACAAATTACAATTCAAATCACTTTTCAGAGCTGGGCCTATGAACTACACTTCATCAGCTTCCTAGGTAGTAGGTGCAGAAACTCATGGACTCAATATTCACAGTAGAGTTCTGGCACACTGAGACCTGCCGGACATCTGACTGCAGGAACTTTTACCTGAGCTGTTACACCCCCTTTCCCTCCCCTCCCCACCCCAGCCTTTCCCTCACCCTGATGCCTCCATTTCCATTTTCACTGACTGGCTTTCTTGCCTGCATTGCGTGTCAGGCCAGCCTCTGGCTTCTTTACTATTCCTTCCATCCAGGACCAGGAGACATACCAACTGCAGGTACTTCCTCAGCCTGACAAAGGGGTTTTTAACCCTAAAACTGGCATCCTGGGCAGCTAAGCTGAGCTCACCGGGAGCCTCACAACTGCTTTGCAACCAGCAAGCGTCAAAGACATGACAGGTCTGCACATTCCCCAGCCAGGACTTTGTGCCTGCATGCATTAGCTGGAGGTTACGGCACCTCCTACCTGCCTTTCACCAGGAGATCGTTGGTCCTGGCATTTACAGGGCTGCCGCGCCACCAGCAGTCCCACCATGCCTCCCTACCCTGGCAGAGTGCAGTTTTAGTGGTCATGCCCAGGACCTGGGGTCTCCTCCTTCTCTATAGCCCCATCCCATACCTCCAAGTTCATCCTGGCAGGGGAACGAGCTTAGCAGGGACATTTTCTTCCCCTGCTGGCTGGTGATGCACTTAATGCCCCCTCCAGCTGAGAGCAGGGAATTACTTGGTTTTTCAAAAACTCAAAAAAGGAAATTGGTGCAGACGGAGTGAGGAGGGTGGCACTCAGTCCGTCTGCAGGTGGAGACTGGGGAACCCCAGCAGGGGAGGTTCACCGTTAGGAACACCAGCTGCTCCACCAAAGCAGGATCCAAGGAGGTGCGGTGGGGTGTCACAACATCCGCAGCAATGCTGAACACACTCTCACTTGGAACACTGGTCAGTGGACAGGACAGGTGTTGCTGGGCAACCTTGGCCAGATCCTGCCACATCTGCCTGTGATTTGCCCTGTAAGCCAAGGGGTCACAGTCCAGTGGCTCCACATCCTCAGCAATATAAATAGCCACCGAAGCCTCAGTGCTACCTGCCTGAGGCTGGAGTCTGGTGCATTTGGACCCCAGCACTAAAGCTCTGCCCATGGCCCACATTGGCAGTGGCTGATGTGGAGGAGACTGGCTGGTGCTGGGAGTGCTGGCACGGGAAAGTGGATCCCCCGCTTCCACATCCCCTTGTCTCTGCACTTTGGCTTCCCTCACTTTGTTCACCAGCACCCGCATCCAGTGATCAAGGGTTTTGAGGCTGCCAGTGCACATGGTCCCCTTCACTCTTGGGTCGCACATGCCCACCATCATGTAGACCATACTGGACCACAAGGCATCCAGCATCTTGGGACAGAGGCCTGCCCCAGCCAGGAACATTGATCCCCTGGAACTTCTCCATTTGGGTCTCCAGTTCCCTCTCTAGGGGGATCACCTGGCTGAGGAGGGCATCACCAGCGGTAAGGGTCTCGGTGGCCTTGAGAAAGGGCTTTAGGACCACCAACATCTGGGAGATGGTACCCCACTCAGCTCTGTTCAGGGTGGCACTGATCCCAATCTCCACAAGCAAGGCCATCTCATGGACGGCCTTCTGTTGCTCCACCAGCCTTTCAAGCATCAGGTATGTGCATTTCTACTGAGTCTCCACATCCTGCATGATTCTGTGCGCGGGATGCTCAGCTCTGCCTGTTTCTCCCACAGCATCCTGCCCCCCTTGATGCTGCGGTAGAAGTAGCTTGCCACCTTCCTCCATTTTGAAATCAGCTGGCTTGTAGCTGTACTGGTGGCGGCACCATCACCGGCAGCCCTGTCCCCCTCCAAGGCATCCCTCACTATGAGGTGCAGCCTATGAGGTGCAGCCTGTGGCTGTGCCACACAGCCGATGCCAACAAAGTTGGCATCATGGACAGCCTTC
>NW_005843277.1:94717-101183 GCF_000455745.1 Alligator sinensis | reverse complement strand
CTGGTGGCGGCCCCATCACCGGCAGCCCTGTCCCCCTCCAAGGCATCCCTCACTATGAGGTGCAGCCTATGAGGTGCAGCCTGTGGCTGTGCCACACAGCCGATGCCAACAAAGTTGGCATCATGGACAGCCTTCACCATATTGGCCCCATTGTCAGTGACCATGAACCTGCGGGTGAGCTTGGCCTGCCCAATGAGCCACCCCGGCACCATGCGGTTCATGGCCCCCATGATCTCCCTTGCCATGTGGGACTCATCCAGCACCTCAGATTGCAGTAGAGCCTACCGACAGCCTGACTGATCACACCAGTGCCCCATGAGGGAGAGGTAGGTGTGATCACCACCCCGGCTGCTCCAGATGTCGGAGGAGAAGTACAAGGCTACCTGTGGCCCTGCCTTAGGCAATTCCTCCCTCAAGTACTCCATGCGTGCCTCATACACGGAGGGCACCACTGCCCTGCTAAAGGTGGTGCATGCAGGCACTTTGTAAGATGGGGCCAGAAGTGCTACAAACCGCCTGAACCCCGGCTGCTCAACCAGGGAGAAGGGCTGGCTATCCAGAGCAAGCATCCCCAATGCTCTGGGTGATCTTGCGTACCTTGGGACCATGCCTCCCTTTCTCTCCACCTTTCTCCCACTGGTCCAGGGTGGCCTGCCTCTGCTTTGGGGGGAAGGGGGCTTTCGAGTGAGCGGGAGACTTCCCTTTTGGCACACTCACACTAGTGCCAGGCTGAGCAGGAAGAAGGGCAAGGGGGTGGTGCCTCCTCAGATGCAGCAGCATGGCCATGGTGGAGAAGTGTCTCATGTCCTTGCCACGGCTCATGTGCCTTCGGCAGTGCTGGCAGATGGCAAACCTGGGATCATCTGCCAGCTCAAAATGCTCCCACACTACGCTACTCGCCCGCTTCTGGGTTGAGGGGGAGGATCCTGCCTTTCCCCCTTTCTCAGCAGGCTGAGACTGAACACCAGTAGGAGCTGCCTCAGCTGAGCCACTTGCCTCCACAACCTCAGCCTCCTCCGAGGTGCTGCTTTCCAGAGGAGACCTGAGTCTAGGGGAAACTTGAGGGGTGTGGAGCACAAACTGTGATTCGCCCTCAGTCCCCAGAATTGCTCGAGCCAGCGTGTTCAGCATCCCTGCTTCCAGCTCCAGCTCCTCCTCTGGCAGTGGGAAGCTCATGCTGAGAGCTGAAATAGGGGTGGAGGAGGCAGTGATTCCACTGCTGGTGCCCACTTCTGAGTTGAGCGGAGGTGGTGCAGGTGCAGGGATGTCAGGTGCAGACACTGCTCCCACCGCCTGGCTTCCACTGGCAGCACTGATGTCACGGCTGCGTGGGAATAGAATGCCTCTGTGTTTCGGAGGGGGGAGGCTTGCAGCTCTAGCTCTCCCCGAACCCCCTCTTCCTCCCCTGCCAGGAGACCTGGCATCTGCCTTTCCAGCATGCTTCATATTGATCTTTCCTGTGTTGCAAAAGGTCTGTGTGTGTGTGTGTGAATCCTTTTGTACTGTGCGCTTTATTCCCTCTGTTGCATGCACGCACTTGCCTCTTCTTTGAATGTTTGCTTCGGTGTTAAGTGCTATGTAAAAATTGTGTGCTGTCTGTCTGTCTGTCTGTCTTATTCTGCTGTGAATATCTGTCTGTCTTCTTCTGTGATTTTTTTCTATATTGTGGGTCTCTGTGTATGTGTGTGTGTGCCTGCATGCATGCAAGCAATCTGTGCCTCCCTGCACAGTGATAAATCACGCTGGCTGGGAAAACACACCTTCTTTTAGGAAAGTTTCCGAAAAAAAACAGCAAATACAAATTCAAAGAAATAAATTGAATTGCAATACTAATAATAACTAAATCAAATAAGTAAACTAAGCTAAGCTAAGCTAAGCTAAATCCTACCCACTCCTTCGTAACAAGAAAAAGGAGCAGGCAAGTCTCAGTCTGAGCGTTCCTCTCTCACACAGTTGCTGACAGGCAATGAGATGCAAAATGCACAGAAGGGCTGCATACAGAGGCTTTAATGCTGTTTCTAGTCCCACCCCACAGATACTGCCATTGGAAAGGTAGTCAAGGAGAAATCCTTCTCGCTGGCTACCTACAGACATCAGTGCTCCCCCTCCACCCCCCGTCCCTCTCCCCGCTCCCACTCTCTGTCCCTCCCCTGCTCCCCCTCCCTCTTCTTATTGTGACTCAAGATGGCTGAAGCAGGTCGGAAGCATCCGAAGCAGATCTGAAGTGCTTCGGATGCTCTGACCCTCTTCGGATATCATTGCTGAGACCCCGCTTCAATCTGGGCGTGCTGCTTCGGACACCGAAGTGTCCAAAGCGGCTCTGGATCCAAAGCGGGATCCAAAGACTTGCACAGCCTTACTGGATGGTAATTAGCATGACCAGCTGTGAGAGCTGGCAAGGCTGCAAATGGGATGCTGCTGTGGCAAATGTAGCTGAGCAGAGCGGAGATTTAAAGGGATGCCAAGCAGGCAACTGGTGTCGGCCCGGGAGAATTGGTTACCCAAAGAGAACCCTGAAGGAACACGGGGTGATGACGATGATGAGGGACCAACCCAGGGGACTTGGGGAAGCATCTCATAGACGTATTTACCTGCAGAAACAGGGTAATGAGGTGGCTGTAGTGTCCCAGCCAGTGAGTCCAATTCTGGTGGGTGTGGGCAGCCGTTTCAGGGACCTGGAAGAAAGAAAAGACAAAGACACGTGTTTGCATGAGTCTGGGATGTTGTCCCCATATGATAAGGAGGAAGAATAAGCCCTGAAGGATAAGGGCTGGGATGAACCGTGGGATGATTGGCTTGGGACCTGTGCAGGGAAGAAAGGGGCAAGCAATCGGGAGCGGGGAACAAGACCCTAGAGTCTGGTCAAGACAGTTAGGGGGCTGAAGCTCCCATGGACAAGACTCGATATAAATAAATTCATAACATCTGGCGTGGTGAGGGCAGGGTATGGGGATGGTGGATCCCTGCAAAGAGGAGTCAACCTTCTAAGTCACAGAGCTAACATCAACCATGTATCTATCTTTAGTTCCTTCCTTTTTCCATCAAAGTCACAGCGGGTGAGTTCAAGAAGACTATCCTGTCCAATGTGAGAGACAGCAGCTTATTTTGGGAGAATGCAGCTAATATTCCACATGTACGCATGCACACACACAAACACACACAGAGTCATGAGTTCAGAAAACCCCTGAATCATAGGCTTATCTTTAATCATGTGAATCTTCACATTGGAGTCAGTGAGGCAAACCAGACTTTTAAAGTTACATTTCTGTTTAAGTGTACTAGTAGAACACACCGGGGCCTTGAATCTGGTTGCAGATTGTAGATACCCATTGCTATAAAAACATCAATGACACGTTTTATATGAGGAAGTAGGATAGAAAGCAATAACACTAGTTTCATTTCCTCATGGCTGTCTATTCACCAATCATACCCAGATAATATCCTAGAAGTGTCCAGAGGAAATGACACAGTAGGATAATTCTGTGATAATGAAATTCATCTTCTAGGAACCTTACATCACACAAAACTGAAACTCCTGTTCTTTCTCATCTTCCTGTTCATCTACATATTCATCCTGTTTGGAAATATTATAGTTATCCTTGCCGCACTGTCCAACCCCATCCTGTGCACCCCCATGCATTTTTTCCTCAGGACCCTGGCCTTCCTGGAGATCTGCTATACCACGGTAACCATAGTTTCATAATTTCATAGTGCTTAGGGTCAGAAGGGACCTAAACAGATCATTAGGTCTGACCCCCTGCCCTAGGGAGGAATGAGTGCTGGGGTCATAACACCCTAGCCAGGTATCTATCCAGCCTCCTCTTGAAGACCCCCAAGGTAGGAGAGAGTACCACCTCACTTGGAAGACCATTCCAGAGCCTGGCAGCCCTAACCTTAAAGTAATGTCTCCTGATGCCCAGCCTGAACCTTCTCTCTAACAATATGTGGCCGTTATCCCTAGGAGAGGCACCAAGTGGTGCCCAGGGGAACAGAGCGTCCCCCAATCGCTGCTGGTCCCCCCTGGTGAGTTTGTAAATGGCTACCAGGTCCCCTCTCAGCCTTCTCTTGTGGAGGCTGAATAGGTTCAGGCCCTTGAGCCTCTCTTCATAGGGCCTGCCCTGCTGGCCCTTGACCATGTGAGTGGTCCTCCTCTGGATCCTCTCAATGCTATCCACATCCCTCTTGAAGTGTGGCTCCCAGAACTGAATGCAGTACTCCAACTGTGGCCTGACCAACACTGCATAGAGGGGAAGGATCACCTCCCTGCACCTGTTTGTGATGCATCTGTAGATGCACAACAAGGGGGGGAGAGGGGTTAGCCATACTGACAGCTTCCTTGCATTGGCGGCTCATATTCCTCTTGGAGTCAACAATGATTCCAAGGTCCCTTTCTGTCACCGTGTTGATAAGAAGGGTGTTCCCCAGCCTATAGGTGTGTAGCTGGTTAGTTCTCCCTAGATGCAGCACCCTGCACTTGTCTGCATTGAATTCCATCCTATTCTCATCCGCCCACCTCTGTAACCTGTCTAGATCTAGCTGGATTCTGTCCCTCCCCTCCAGCGTGCCCACCTTGCCCCACATCTTGGTGTCATCAGTGAATTTGGACAGTGTGCTTTCCACATCCACATCCAGATCGCTGATAAAGATGTTGAACAGTATAGGCCCCAGGACCGAGCCCTGGGGGACTCCACTGCCCACATCCCTCCAGGTTGAAAACGACCCATCCACCACCACTCTCTGGGTGTGATCATCTAGCCAATTTTCCACCCATCTGACTGTGTAGGCATCAATGCCGCAGTCACCTAGTTTTTTTTAGAGAACATGGTGAGAAACCATGTCGAAGGCCTTATTAAAGTCCAGGAAAATGACATCCACCTTGATGCCCTCGTCCATGGACTTTGTGACCTGATCATAAAAGGAAACCAGGTTAGTCAGGCAGGATCTGCCCTCAATGAACCCGTGTTGGTTGCCCCTAACCATTACCTCCCCTGCTGGGCCCTTGCAGATGTGTTTCTTGATAATTTTCTCAAAGGTCTTCCCAAGGACTGAGGTAAGACTGATTGGCCTATAATTGCTGGGGTGCTCCTTTCTTCCCTTCTTGTAAATGGGGACCACATTAGCCCTTTTCCAATCCTCTGGTACCTGCCCAGAGCCCCACAAGTGCTCATAAAGCCATTCCAGGGGCCTTGCTATGACTCCCGCCAATTCCCTCAGCACCCTTGGATGAAGAGCATCCGGACCTGCTGATTTAAACACATCCAGCCTCTCCAAAAGTTCCCTAACTAGGTCATCCCTGGCCCTAGGCATGGCGGTGCCTCCCCTGGGTCCATCTATAATCCTACTGGGGCAAATGTCCTGGTCCCTGTTCAGAAATATGGAGGCAAAGAATTCACTAAAGAGGTCAACTTTTTCATTTGCTGCAATCACCAGATTGCCAAGCCTGTCCTGTAGGGGCCCCACGTTACCCGGTGCCTTCTTACTCCCTATGTATTTGAAAAAGGACTTTTTGATATCCCTAATTTGGGTTGCTAGCCCTAGCTTGGCCTTCCTAACAGCTTCCCTGCAGTCACGAGCTATGGAGGTGTAATCTTCCTTGGTAATAGCCCTTTGCTTCTACTGTTTGTATGCCTCCTTTTTGCCTTCAGGCTTTCCTGGATGCCTTTGCCAAGCCATGGGGGCTTTTTAGCACTCCTGCCCGCCTTGGTACCCATTGAGACTGACTCACTTTGAGCTCAGAGGATTGTCTCCTTGAGGAACAGCCACCTGTCTTGGACTCCCATCTCATTGAAGCTCCGAGACCCCAATGCCTCTCCTACTAATCTTCTTAGCTCATTGAAATTGGCCCTCCTGAAGTCAAGGACTTTTGCCTTACTGCTTGCTTTCTCCACCCTGCACTGGATAGTAAATTCCAGCAGGCAACGATCACTGTTGCTATCTTAGAATGAACTACTGGGTTCAGAAGATTCCCTGTGCTTGAACAAAGGACGTCCTCACGGTTGTGCTCACCCTTGCAAAGCTTTATTTAAGGATACTCACAGAGGCAGGCAATAGGACAGAGCAGAGAGGATGATCACTTCACATCAGCTCTAGGCAGCAGTCACCACCCCGCATAGTTCCCCTGGCCCCGGAGTGTCCCGATCCCTGGGATGCGATAGCCTGCGCCGGGCTCCATGCAAGATTTCTTGCCACAGTGGGAGGAACTCCCCGTAACTTAAGAATGTACAGCTTATATAGTCTGGAGTAAATAAAGTTATATCGAACTAGGGATTTGGTTACCTCAAGCTAAGAATTTGGGGACGAGTCGTGATCCAACACACCTGGTGTTTACCACATTCCACTGTGTTACAACATTCTACTATCTAGGTTCATGGTTCGGTCACGCTCACAGAGCAAGGAGCTATGTGCTATTTCACTGGCCTACTATGGAGTCAGCATACAAAACTCTTGCTATGAGCATTAAGCAAAG
>NW_005843277.1:92768-93879 GCF_000455745.1 Alligator sinensis | reverse complement strand
TGCTCTTCTTGGGTGATTCTCAGTAGTTCACCACGCTGGGTCGTTATCAGGACAATGATTCCGGTTCAGACAATGGTGGTAGCGACCTTCTGGAGCTGGTGAGTGATTTCTTCATGCTGGTCAAGTAACTGCTCAAGCTGTGTAAAAGAAACCTTAACTGGTATCACCCACAGAGGAATGGGGAGGGTAGAGTGCATGGCTTCATATGAGGCATTAAGAAAGGGGACTCTCTCCTTGGTACATAGGTCGGTAATAATCTTCACCTGATGGTGACACACACACACAGGGGGTGAAGAGACCTTGTCCCCATTCCACTGAATCGGGTTAGGAGAAAACACACAAGCTGTCCCATTCCTTAAGTCATATGTGAGGGTCTCTTGTAACCACCAGCGTTCCCACCTACAATGACTTGGGTCATGACTGTAGGTGCATGGCTTATACAAATGGTTATGAGATGGGCACACCCATCCCTCCGGCCAATTCTCACAATCATCTATGCGATGAGTCCTATTCATTAAATCAGTGTGGGAACCCTCAAACATGGGGACCCACCACTGATCTCCAAATAGCTGGGGGAATATCTGCATTTCACACCCCAATGTGGGAACCCTCAAACATGGGGACCCACCAATGATCTCCAAACAGCTGGGGGAATATCTGCATTTCACACTCCATGGCAGGCCAGGTCTGATTAATGGCTATTTTAAAATCCATGGTGCAAGCTGAGGTATTGCACTGGGCGTACTGAGGGAGGGGTTGCAACCACCCCTCAAACTGTATCCCCAGGGCCTTTCACCATTCTGACCCTGAGGATCCTTGTATGACAGCTCTTAAGTTATGATATTTTTGATATGCTTGCAATTGCCAAAGCATACACAAGGTGGCATTCTGAAAGGTGGATTGCTTCTTCAAGATGCCAGTTATTTCAAGAGCGGTCTGGTTAACCCATTGCCAAAGATGATAAGTACCAACTAAATGCGTCCCGGTCAACCAAGGCAATAAGGGTCCCCAGGAGCCTATTAATTTTAGGGCCTGTCCATCAAGTGAGCCCAATTTACTCAATTTATTTTCTAGGGTTTCAATGTCAAAGCTATTGACCACCCCTGTGCCT
>NW_005843277.1:78267-92474 GCF_000455745.1 Alligator sinensis | reverse complement strand
CTTGTATTATAACAAATCAGGGTGGAGTTTGGAGAAACTTGGGTCATCGGGATTTTACCCCCGGATCTGCTATCCCAACTTCCGGATAAGTTTCTCAGGCTCTACTGAGCCTCTCTTTTTGTCAACCATATTTGCTTGATTGTGGTACATTTAGCAGGGGGGCAATAGCAAAGGAAAAGTTTACTGTAACCGTCTCGTGACAATACAAAGTTCTCCCCCCTCTCCCAGGTGATGGTCCTACTTGGCATGAGGTGCTATTAACACTTAGATTTAAAAAGAAACAGGACCGCAAATCAGGGGGGCATGTATAATTGCCGGAAATGCGGTTTCGAGTTGCACCTACCCATCCCCCGTGGTATTGGTAGGTAGCTGCAAAGACTGTGTCTCTGCAGAGATACAAGCAAGACAAACACACAAAACAGTACATGACAATGTTAAAGTGATGCATAGCAAAAACAGGTTTCTTCCAAAGAGGCTCTGCCGTATAGCATGTACCAGTCCAATTAATGTTGTCAGTCTGGAGAAGGTAGCCACTAGCCAAGCAGTCCACCCAACACGTCTTCAACATTTCACTGGGCCGACATCTGGATTGAGTGCTAAGGGTTATAATCCCTTTGCTTTCAATTGGTCCCTAGGTCTCAAATGGTAACGATTCCCACCCCTAGGTGCTACCCAATCAGTATTACCTTCGCCTTCGGCTATGAGTTCAGCGGGTATAGGATCCTTCCCAGATTGGGTTACCCACACCCGTTGCCCCGTAGACTCAGAGCTATCCTGATGCCGCAACTTTGAAGAACTTTATATCTGACCATTAACAGACACAAGGGGAGCAGGCAGAAGCAATAGTTGGGCTATTCGATCCCCTTTTTCCCAGGTAAAAGGGGTTTCCCTCTGATTGTGCAGCATGACCTTCACTTCCTCCTGGTAGTCTGGGTCAATCACACCTCCCTTGGTCACTACCCCTTGAGCTGCAAGTCCCAACCGAGATTGTATTTGCCCAAACCAGCCAGGAGGTAAATCCACAGACCAATTCAAAGGTACTACTGACGTCTGTCCCACATCCAATGTACCTGCTTCAGGTGCTGCTTAATCCATACCCACTGAGCCAACAGTCATTGGGGCGGGAAGAAAAAAAGATTTATAGTTCTGTATTGGTTTTATGGTTAATGGAAACATTGTCTCTCCCATTGCTCCCTCCTCCACCCCTTACTTCCCGCATCCAAGCATCCTATCAATAGGTGATTGTCCTCTGACAAGTGCTCTATTATTAAGGGTAGCCACTGTTTTAGACAAGTGAGAGGGCCACCCCGGTAGGATTGGGCCCAATGTTTTGGTCAGTAGTTGTTTCAGTTGACCATTCCATCTCTTAATGAGGCCTATTGCCTGCAGGTGGTACGGCACGTGAAATGTCCAAGAAATGCCGAGTCCAGCTGCCCATTGCTGGGTAAGCAATACAGTGAAGTGTGTTCCTTGATCGGAGGAAATCTCACAGGGTATGCCGTACATATGGACAAGATGTGCCTCCAATACATGGATGGTGGATGAGGCACCTGCCTTCCGGACCGGTACAGCAATCCCATATCCAGAAAAAGTGTCAATGGCCGTCAAAACATAGCGATAATGATTTATTGCTGGCAGTGGCCCAATATAGTCAACTTGCCATTTCTCAGCTGGTCCATGCCCTCTAGGGATATGGCCTAGCCGTTCGTTCAAGGGCTTCCGTGCCAATTGACATTGCAGACATCGCACTGCCACTGATGGGGTTTCACTCCGCATTATGGGCAAGTCACGTGCAACTGCCCAGGCATAGGCCGAGTCCCTCCCTGCATGTCCTGATTGCTGGTGTATCCAGTCGGCTAAAGAGTCGGTCTGACACTCCAACACTGGCTGGGTCAAAGCATCCGCATGGTTGTTCCATTCATGTTCAGGATTTCCAGTGTTGATGGGTTGGTGGGCATCCACATGACCAACATAAATTTCTATTACTGCAGATTTTACGGCCAGTTGTTTCCACAGCTCCTGGCCCAATAAGTCTTTTCCTCTGATTTTCCAGTCTGAGGCCTTCCAGGCACCAGACCATACTGCCAAACCATTCGCCACTGCCCAGGAATCAGTATAGATCCAAACTGCCGGGCTTTGCCATTCAGTCTCATAATCCACCACTAGCATAAGAGCTCTCAATGCAGCCCATTGGGAGGAGGCCCCCGTCCCGGTATCCTTGACTTGGTGACCAGTCACAGGGTTAATGGTGGCCACAGTCCAGATGCGAGTAGGACCCTTGTCTGTAAATCAGGCAGCCTTCTTTTGGTCAGGCAGCAGATCATCGTAGCGAGGGGCCCATGAGGCAAGTGTGCGGGGGGCAAGGTCGCAAAGGGGAACAAATCCGGTCCACCTTCCACTGGTGTCGGCAGGGTAGTTATTTCTTCATGAAGTTTGCTTACACTGTGGGGGCTAGGCTTTGCACGCTCTTGTATGCATCACTTCCATTTGATCATGTAGGACTCATGGGCTCTCCCTATTTTGTTGGAGATGGAGTCCTGCATGACCTACAGCATTATGGGAATTTCTGGTCTAATACGAATCTCATGCCCCTCAGTTATTCGTTCCGTATCGACCAATGCCCAACAGCACGCCAGCAACTGCTGTTCAAAAAGGGTATAGTTACTGGCTGCGTCAGGTAATTTCCGAGTCCAAAAGCCTAATGGGCGCTTCTGATATGTCCCTATGGCAGTCTGCCACAAACTCCATGATGCATGATCTTGATATACTGACACTTGTAACGTAATAGGGTCAGACGCTGAATAGGGGCCCAGGGGCAGAGCAGTCTGTACAGCTGCTTTTACATCATTGAAGGCCTGGTGTTGTTCTTCTTCCCATTCAAAAGCAGGAGCTTTGCGTGTTACTTTATACAGGGGCTGCATCAATATCCCAAGGTGAGGTATGTGGGTGCGCTAGAATCCAAAAAGGCCAATCAGACTTTGTGCTTCTTTTTTGGTAGTAGGGTCAGGGAGAGAGAGTAGTTTATCCTTTATTTTCTGTGGAATATCTCTAGTAGGTCCTGACCACTGAACTCCCAGAAATGTTACATTTTGGGCTGGACCTTGAATTTTCTGTGGATTTATCTCCCACCCCCTCTCCCGCATATGTTTCACTACACATTCCAGAGCTTCGGCCACAGGATTCAGGGTGCTGCCTGTTAGCATTACATCATCAATATAATGTTTGGCTAACACTCCTTCAGGGAAAGAAGTTCCACTTAAATCACGTCTGACCATATTGTGACAATAAGCAGGGGAGTTTCAATGCCCTTGTGGAAGCACGGTAAAAGTGTATTGTTGTCCCTCCCAAGTAAAGGCAAACTGAGTCTGATGATCTGCATGCAGAGGGATAGAGGAAAAGGCATTAGCCAAGTCAATCACAGCGTACCATTCACCGGAGGTGGCACTATTATCCTCTAACATAGAAACCATATCTGGTACCGCAGCTGAAATCAGGTCTACTACTTTGTTAAGTTCCCAATAATCTACCATCAATCTCCATGACCCATCAGGTTTGCAAACTGGCCAGACAGGAGAATTGAACGGCGAGTTAACGGGCACCAGTACATCTGCCTCCTGCAAGTCTTTGATTGTCTTGGTAATGTCTTCCTTCCCACCTGGAATTCAATATAGTTTAAGATTAACAATTTGGTGGGGAATTGGTAGTTCCAGGGGTTCCCACTTAGCACAACCCACCAATAAGTGTCTGACATTGTTCGGAGTGCCTACCCAGATATTTTCCCATTCCCCTAGAACATCAATCCCTACAATACATTCAGGAATAGGCAATACCACTACCCGCATTAATCTGCGTTTGGTAGGTCACACAGTAATATATTCAGTCACCAGACACCCAGTCACAGACGCATTTCCATATCCTCCTAAGAGCATCTTTTCCCCTTTCAAGTTAGTCAGGTCTCCCGGGATAATGGTAATCTCAGAGCCAGTATCTAGTAGTCCTAGAAAAGTTTGAACTCTTCCAGCCGGCCATTCCACCATCACTTGGGCATATGGCCTCCGGTCCCCCCTCCAGGGGAGGCTCACACTCCGGCAGGACGGACCTTGGCCATCATGTCATTGTGGCTGGGGAGTATGAAACTGCTTCAAATCAGGGTATACCGGGGGGGGCTGAGGGTTGGACTGCCTCCGCAGGACCTTGCTGTCTACTTAAAAGCTGATAGCTCTGCACCAAACCTTCATGGTTTGCCCATCAATTTCTTCCTTGGGCACCCCATGGCTTATGAGCCAGATCCATAAATCCCATCAAGTTAACAGCTTTTTATTCCCTCCCTGCTCCTTGTCTGTTTGCTTCTGAACCGCCTGCATTTGTGAACCCCCAGCCTCCACACGAGGAGTATTCTCTAACAATTTAGCAGCTATGCCCCGACCGTTTTCCCCTGTCGTTCTGCCAATAGGAGGGATATGTGGGTACGCAGATGGGAGGGAGAAGTATTGATTAACAAATTCTTAATCTAAGATGTAAAAGGCATATTCTCTGGACCATTCCCTACCTGCCCCCCATACATCCAATTCTGCATTGCTTCTTCCCACAAAATCCCCAGTCCCTCCTCCATGGTCCTCCAAGACCATGGCCCTGGGTCATCATAATCTCCCCTCTCTGGCCACCTGTCCATCCATCATTCTATACACCAATCTCATAGTGAAGCATGGGTGCCCTCTGGGACATGTGCAGTATGCATTGTAGCATTGTATAAAGTGTCTCTTGTCAGATTTCCTAATGCCTTCAATTCAGTTACAGTGACACTTACATGTGCACCACCTTCATCAAGTACCCTTATATCCATGCTTTCAGTCCCTCTTTTGGCCCTTGTCGAAATTTCTCTGCTAAGGTACCCAATTCCTCTGTTTTTTACCTCCTGATCTCCTGGGATCTGCTGACTCCCGCAGGTCCCTGGGTGGTACGATCATAATGTACTGGTCGTGCGAATGCACGTTGGCCCTCCCCACTAGCCAAACACTCAGCATGAGAACAAATCATACAACAAAAAATAAATGTTAGCTTCCTTAATTTATTGTCATTATGTTTATCATCATTCTTGTGGTGACATAGCAGTGGGTCGATGCCAAGGTTGCATTATCTGTATAAGAGTCACAAAGGTGCTTGTGCAAACAGAATTTTTAAAAGAATCATTCTAAGAATATCCACAACACTCTCCCCATGGTAGACACTGTTGTTGGAGCTCAAGACTAGGGACAACAATATTGAGTTTTTTTGGAAGGATTCCACCCTTTTCCAGCAGATGCTAGTGTCACTGCAAGGTTACACTGACATAATTCCACCAATTTTGGAATTTGCATAACTTTCATGACGAATGATCAGCATCTGCATCAGATCAAAAGCTGGACCTCCATGAATGTATTCCCTACCTAGAGAGGAACAACTGAGCTAGAGGCAATGACAAGGAAGCACTTCCTTCATGCAAGCAAACCTCCTTTTCCCAAGAAGTCTCCAGAAGGCACCTTTCACCTCTTTATTTCTCAAAGTATAAATGATAGGATTTAATATGGGTGTCAGGAATGTGTATAATAAAGAAAGAAACTTGTTTGTATCTGGAGAGTAGTCTGCTTTGGGCTTCAGATATATAACACAGCCAGAGACATAGAATAATATCACCACAATAAGGTGAGAGGAGCAGGTGGAGAAGGCTTTCTTTCTGCCCTCAGTTGAGGCAATCTTCAGGATAGTGGAGACAATGCGAACATATGACAGGAAGATCAGCACAAAGGGGAAGGCAATAAAAATCAAAGCCAACATGAATATACAAAACTCGATGAGGGAAGTGTCCACACAGGCCAGCTTCAGCAGTGGGGGGATGTCACAGTAGTAATGATTGATGACATTGGATCTGCAGAAGGGTAAAGTAAACACCATGCTTGTGAGACCAAAGGATATAAGTATCCCACTAAGCCAGGACCCTGCAGCGAGTGCATTGCATGTCTTCTTGTTCAGAAGTACAAAATAATGCAGGGGATTGCAGATAGCAACATAACGATCATAAGCCATTGAGGCCAGGAGAAAACACTCTGACCCTCCAAAAGAAAAGGAGAAATAGGTTTGTGTAGCACAGCCAAGGAAAGACATTCTTCTGTCCCCTGTACGGAGACTGACCAACATTTTAGGGATGTTCACAGTTGTGTAGCAGATCTCCAGGAAGGACAGGTTCCTGAGGAAGAAATACATGGGGGTCTGCAAGGCAGCATCCACATGGGTAAGGAAAATGATGAGAAGGTTTCCAGCTAAGGTGAACAAATAAGTAGAAAGGAACACAGAAAAAAGTAAGTGCTGGAGATGTGGAGAGTTCGGAACACAGAAAAAAGTAAGTGCTGGAGATGTGGAAAGTTGGAGAACCCCAGTAGAATGAATTCACTCAGTGCAGAGAGGTTTCCTTCTGGCGTTCTTTCCTTTGTCATCTAGAATAAAGGAAATAGGAATCAAACAAAGACATCAGGAGAGAATCAAACAAGGGGTGGGGAACACCAGTGAGACTAATTTTCTTTTCTTTTCTTTTCCCCTTTTTCTTAACTGCTTGTAAAGTTATCATTTCCGTATAAGTATTATCCAAATAAATGGGGAATAAATTTGAGTTTTCCTTTTGCTCAAAAATATCTCATGCATCTGCTATTCTTCCTTTTCTATTTCTCTGTCTCTGTCCTTTTTTTTTTACTTTCTTTCCTTCCCTAAAAACCATGAAAAAATGTGAGCACCAGATGAAGAATGGCTTTCATTCAAAAGCTTGCCTAACTCTATCCAAACTATTAGGGCTATGTGAAATTTTGCTGGTCATTTCATTTTGACACTGTTTCAACTCATTTCAAGGTCAAAACAGGAAAATCAAAGTGAAACAAAGGGTGTCAAAATAGCCTCAAAACAAAAAGGAGGCTAGTCGAAACGTTTCAGAAATTGAAACATGTTGACCATAGGTCTGGGGATAGGATGTCCATCAAGCTGGGCTGACTTCCCATCCCCGGCACATGATCCAGCAAGGGGTGGGAAGTCAGCCCAGCTGGGCTGAGTTTCCCCAGCCTGATCGTGGGGCTGAGTTTCTTTCCCCAGCCCCATGGTTGGGCGGAGCGTCAAAAGAGCCTCACTATTTCAGCAAAGCGAAACAGTGAGGCTGTTTTGACTCGAAATGAAATTCGATACAAAGCACCGTTCCATCCACACCTCGAAACTGAAGTGGGACTGGAACAGTGCTGTTTTGCACAGCCCTACAAATGATGTAGTCGGTCCATTAAAGGATTGCATCTTAGGGCACCCCATGGCTTATGAGCCAGATCCATAAATCCCATCAAGTTAACAGCTTTTTATTCCCTCCCTGCTCCTTGTCTGTTTGCTTCTGAACCGCCTGCATTTGTGAACCCCCAGCCTCCACACGAGGAGTATTCTCTAACAATTTAGCAGCTATGCCCCGACCGTTTTCCCCTGTCGTTCTGCCAATAGGAGGGATATGTGGGTACGCAAATGGGAGGGAGAAGTATTGATTAACAAATTCTTAATCTGAGATGTAAAAGGCATATTCTCTGGACCATTCCCTACCTGCCCCCCATACATCCAATTCTGCATTGCTTCTTCCCACAAAATCCCCAGTCCCTCCTCCATGGTCCTCCAAGACCATGGCCCTGGGTCATCATAATCTCCCCTCTCTGGCCACCTGTCCATCCATCATTCTATACACCAATCTCATAGTGAAGCATGGGTGCCCTCTGGGACATGTGCAGTATGCATTGTAGCATTGTATAAAGTGTCTCTTGTCAGATTTCCTAATGCCTTCAATTCAGTTACAGTGACACTTACATGTGCACCACCTTCATCAAGTACCCTTATATCCATGCTTTCAGTCCCTCTTTTGGCCCTTGTCGAAATTTCTCTGCTAAGGTACCCAATTCCTCTGTTTTTTACCTCCTGATCTCCTGGGATCTGCTGACTCCCGCAGGTCCCTGGGTGGTACGATCATAATGTACTGGTCGTGCGAATGCACGTTGGCCCTCCCCACTAGCCAAACACTCAGCATGAGAACAAATCATACAACAAAAAATAAATGTTAGCTTCCTTAATTTATTGTCATTATGTTTATCATCATTCTTGTGGTGACATAGCAGTGGGTCGATGCCAAGGTTGCATTATCTGTATAAGAGTCACAAAGGTGCTTGTGCAAACAGAATTTTTAAAAGAATCATTCTAAGAATATCCACAACACTCTCCCCATGGTAGACACTGTTGTTGGAGCTCAAGACTAGGGACAACAATATTGAGTTTTTTTGGAAGGATTCCACCCTTTTCCAGCAGATGCTAGTGTCACTGCAAGGTTACACTGACATAATTCCACCAATTTTGGAATTTGCATAACTCTCATGACGAATGATCAGCATCTGCATCAGATCAAAGGCTGGACCTCCATGAATGTATTCCCTACCTAGAGAGGAACAACTGAGCTAGAGGCAATGACAAGGAAGCACTTCCTTCATGCAAGCAAACCTCCTTTTCCCAAGAAGTCTCCAGAAGGCACCTTTCACCTCTTTATTTCTCAAAGTATAAATGATAGGATTTAATATGGGTGTCAGGAATGTGTATAATAAAGAAAGAAACTTGTTTGTATCTGGAGAGTAGTCTGCTTTGGGCTTCAGATATATAACACAGCCAGAGACATAGAATAATATCACCACAATAAGGTGAGAGGAGCAGGTGGAGAAGGCTTTCTTTCTGCCCTCAGTTGAGGCAATCTTCAGGATAGTGGAGACAATGCGAACATATGACAGGAAGATCAGCACAAAGGGGAAGGCAATAAAAATCAAAGCCAACATGAATATACAAAACTCGATGAGGGAAGTGTCCACACAGGCCAGCTTCAGCAGTGGGAGGATGTCACAGTAGTAATGATTGATGACATTGGATCTGCAGAAGGGTAAAGTAAACACCATGCTTGTGATAGCAAAGGACATAACTATCCCACTGAGCCAGGAGCCTGCAGCCAGTGCATTGCATGTCTTCTTGTTCAGAAGTACAGGATAACGCAGGGGATTGCAGATAGCAACATAACGATCATAAGCCATTGAGGCCAGGAGGAAGCACTCTGACCCTCCAAAAGAAAAGGAGAAATAGGTTTGTGCAGCACAGCCAAGGAAAGACATTCTTCTGTCCTCCATTAGGAGACTGGCCAACATTTTAGGGATGTTCACAGTTGTGTAGCAGATCTCCAGGAAGGACAGGTTCCTGAGGAAGAAATACATGGGGGTCTGCAAGGCAGCATCCACATGGGTAAGGAAAATGATGAGAAGGTTTCCAGCTAAGGTGAACAAATAAGTAGAAAGGAACACAGAAAAAAGTAAGTGCTGGAGATGTGGAAAGTTGGAGAACCCCAGTAGAATGAATTCACTCAGTGCAGAGAGGTTTCCTTCTGGCGTTCTTTCCTTTGTCATCTAGAATAAAGGAAATAGGAATCAAACAAAGACATCAGGAGAGAATCAAACAAGGGGTGGGGAACACCAGTGAGACTAATTTTCTTTTCTTTTCTTTTCCCCTTTTTCTTAACTGCTTGTAAAGTTATCATTTCCGTATAAGTAGTATCCAAATAAATGGGGAATAAAATTGAGTTTTCCTTTTGCTCAAAAATATCTCATGCATCTGCTATTCTTCCTTTTCTATTTCTCTGTCTCTGTCCTTTTTTTTTTACTTTCTTTCCTTCCCTAAAAACCATGAAAAAATGTGAGCACCAGATGAAGAATGGCTTTCATTCAAAAGCTTGCCTAACTCTATCCAAACTATTAGGGCTATGTGAAATTTTGCTGGTCATTTCATTTTGACACTGTTTCAACTCATTTCAAGGTCAAAACAGGAAAATCAAAGTGAAACAAAGGGTGTCAAAATAGCCTCAAAACAAAAAGGAGGCTAGTCGAAACGTTTCAGAAATTGAAACATGTTGACCATAGGTCTGGGGATAGGATGTCCATCAAGCTGGGCTGAGTTTCCCCAGCCTGATCGTGGGGCTGAGTTTCTTTCCCCAGCCCCATGGTTGGGCGGAGCGTCAAAAGAGCCTCACTATTTCAGCAAAGCGAAACAGTGAGGCTGTTTTGACTCGAAATGAAATTCGATACAAAACACCGTTCCATCCAGACCTCGAAACTGAAGTTGGACTGGAACAGTGCTGTTTTGCACAGCCCTACAAATGATGTAGTTGGTCCATTAAAGGATTGCATCTTAAGAAGTCCTTACCTCTCACAGTATTTCAAGAAAATGCCTTATACTGTAGTCAAAAGCGCACCCAAGCCTGGCATCCTTTTGGGATATTGTGATTAAAGACACCCCTGCCTTATCAGGTAACAGCATGCGGTGCAGTTTTATGACTGGAAACACACCTTGCCACCGCGGATCTCCTTCCCTCTTCCCTCCCCAACCAACAGGAGCAGATACCCACTTAGAGTTGTGTGGACTGGAGACAGCTATTGGCAGTCGCTGAGAGGGCATGAACTCATGCATCTAGAAACATAACCAGCAAGTCTCACAGTTGTCTCTCAGCACACAAACCACATCTGTAGCTCCGAGGGGTTTCATGACTCTGACACCTACTGTTAAAAATCAGAGGAGGCCAGAACACTTCTGTTTAAAAGCTATTTTGCCAAATTAAGGGAATTTGGAAAGCTGTCATGGAAATGGTTTTGAGCTTGCTCCAGGGGCTTTCATGATTTCTGATCAGAAAGAGAAAGAGAATCAGTACACTTCAGTTTCCATGTAGGGAGACCTGTGGTGTCTTTAATCTAGTCTGGTCCCCGGGAGCAGCATTCCCATGGCAGGACAGATCTCAGTATATGCATATTTACTCAGTTTCTCAGGCAGGCTTTGCGACTTGAACTGCGCTCCAGGTGGCTGAAAGCACACTGACAGAATTTCCCTCCATAATTTAAAGCTAAATTACACACGCATCACTAGCTTCAGTCATGACAGAGGCTGCAGGGAAGATAACTATATTCTGAGAGAGGAAGAACACTTCACTTAAGAGTCTGAGGGGTTTTCGTTCTAAAAATAATCATTTGAAGGTACACTCATTTTGCAGAGGTTTTGGTATACTTCTATGAGCTGCAGATCAAAAAAACCCAAAGAAACAAAACAAAAGGGATGGTAAAATCCATGTTTACAATAGAAAATTCAGTTTTTTCATACCTCTATTTAGAAAAAGTTAGATTTGTTATACCAGTTTGAAGTAAAGGCAACTCCAGAAATAATGTGACATGCCTTTTTGGGCCAGATCAGACCCTTTAAAAATCCCTAGAAATGCAATTGCAAGATCCAAAAGTGGAAAGGAGAAAAACACTAGGCAGAATGTAAGTGTACTTACACAAATATTGGGGTATTTTCTTCTTCAGCTTGAATTTCTTCAGACCTCAAGAACCAAAAAATCCATTCGTCTACATGGAACATCTTTGCAGACTGCAAGTGGAGCCTTTGTTCATCTGTCAAGGTGGCAGTAAATATTTATGTGCATCTCCCTAGGGGTATGACATTACTAGGATTTCCCATAGTCACTGTTTTCTGAACAAGTAGGCAGCTCAAAAAATATTCAATTATTTTAAAAGCAATGGGTATAATCATGAACTAGATAGATATCGTCATTCCTCATTGATTATTATTTATCATTGCAAATTAAACTAATTGAATTTGATTCTATCTATGTGTGATAAATAAGAACATATTACTTGCCCTGACACACATTATTTAGGGATGGGAATCTCTGCCAACCTTTCAAGAATTTGTTGGAGGGCTTTTATTTATAAACCACAGATGAGGCGTGAAGGAAGATTGCCCCAGGATTAATCATCTACATTTCCCAGCATGTTCTATGGCCAAAGCTCAAGCCATGTTGCAGGTAAAACAATGTGTGGTGAGCCACACAGTCATTGCTGCCAACTGCCATGCCTACCCAGGAAATGACCAGAGAGAGGACTCCATGGTTTTCCTGAGCTGCAATGAACATTGAGACAGACATGGAAATGGGCAGTGACTGCTCAAAGGCTTCCAGGTAGCCTATGTCCTTGATGTCCTGCCTGTCCAACATAATGATAGCCAGGCTCCTGAACCCCCAGACTCCTAGCTCACAGCAGCCCAAACAGCCTCCCTATCACTGCCTCCAGCAATGTCAGAAAAACTGCCCTCCTTCCTGTCCCAATTACCCAGCCAGCGTGATGCCACTTGTAGATGTTCTGCTCTGCTTGCCTCCACTAAATGTGAATGTATCATACCAGGGCCCTATAGGAAAATGAAGGACATCTGTGGTGGGAACTCCTAAACCATATTTCCATTGCCCCCGCTATTGTGACACACAATAAGGTGAAAGATAAACTGGTAGAGAGGCTCTTCCCAATTTAGACCCACTAATAGACCTCTGCATGTGTGAGGGCACTGTCTATCCACGTGGAGACTGGAGCAGACAAAGGTTCCAAGAGAGGGACATCGGGCCATGAATTCTGCTTCCCTGCTCTCCTTGGATGTGTCTACTGAATAGACCATGCAAGTTGATGCGGGCAAGGTCCAAGGCAGAAAAGGGCAGGTGGCAATTAACATTAGCAGGCCTTAAACATTAACAAATAGGGTTTGATCTTTCCAGCTGGCAAAATCTCCTCTGCTATGAGCTGGGCCTGGGGGAGATTGGTAAGGTGTCCACAGGTCAAGGAGTTGGACTCTGACACATCTCATTGTTTTCAGTGGTCAAGCCTCAGACAGCAGAGACAGGAGTTGCAGGCAGAAGGAGACCCTACAGCTGTGGAAGTGCCCTGGGAGTGTGTCTCAAAGGCACAACCAGGCTACATTCGGAAGTGGGACATGTCACAACTTTATTAACTCATTTTAATTGCATTTCCATGGTTTGATTGCAGGAGGCCAGTTGAGTCAGGTTTGTGTTCATTGGCTCTTCTTTCCAAAATTGAAGTTTACAAGTTACTGATGTTGTAAGGTTTAAGTTATGATGCTTTGCCCACTTGTTTGCAGAAGAGCTAAAACCCTTGGAGTACCTGGTCAGTTTGAGTCCTGTGCCTTCTACATTCTCGAAAAGCTAGAACTCTTGAGCTTGCTCAAAGCTTAAAATTGGCCCAGCATCCCTTGCCAGCAGCACAGAGTGTCTGGTGTCTGGTGGCAGTGAGCAAAAGTGGAGCCACTGTCCCCTCAGTAGCAGTGTTCAGTGGCAGAGAAGAGCCCCTGGGTGGTGGTTCATCTCAGTCTACTAGTGTCCCCCTGGTGGGGGTGTGCAGCGGGGGAGCAGTGCCAACTCCCCACCCTGTGACACTGAGGACTGTCAGCAGTGGTAGAGCAGCACACTCCAGTGATGGTGAAACGGGGAACAAGGTTGAGCGAACGGGTACACTGCCTCCACTAGCTACCAAGTTCACCCCATGTGGGCCTAAGTACTTTGAACATTTTGACTGTGATACACTGTTAATAGTTGGTTGAGGTGAGCGATTCACTATTTCCCAGTCTTGTTTGCTTCTCTCATTTACCTGCCCCCTTCAGTAAACCATGTTATAATTTAAAGTTGTTTGGGTGTGGGGTAGTTCATTCACACTGGAGCACCAGGTACCATTTATTTCCCCATGTCTGGTGCAGGTGGGGAGGGAAGTGGGGTTGAGCCAAGAGAGAAAAGAATGTGTAAAACCACCAAATTCAACTTGACCCTGGTGGAAGAGTTTCATCTACTTTGTCCTTGTGCAGGTGACAGTTGATATCCCTTCCAGCCATGATTCGTCCCACTCGTCATAATGTAACATAATGGAGGCTATTGAGAAATACGAAGACATGCACACAAAAATCACCAGATCCATTCTGCCTCCTAAATAAATGTATGTTGTTTCTACTATAGTCTAGGCATACGGTTATCCTGCCCTGAAGAAGAAGAATGGTATTCTCATGGCAGGTTGCACCTTTCATAACAAAGCCATGCCATACACAATTCCTCAGGGTAAGGATGTGGACATGGCCAAGGAAGTAGAGGTGTTAACCCCAGAGGAGGTGGAGGAAGAAGAAGAAGAGGTGAGTTTCAAGATTGAGCCCACTCGAAACACAAGCTCTAAGGAACTGAAGAAGGTGGGTGAGAAGTAAGAGGGTGACACATCACTGAGGCCCATCTGCTGTGGCTCATGTAGAAGGGAATAGTGAGGGTGAAAGGG
>NW_005843277.1:73476-78153 GCF_000455745.1 Alligator sinensis | reverse complement strand
GGGAAAGAGAATCAGTACACTTCAGTTTCCATGTAGGGAGACCTGTGGTGTCTTTAATCTAGTCTGGTCCCCGGGAGCAGCATTCCCATGGCAGGACAGATCTCAGTATATGCATATTTACTCAGTTTCTCAGGCAGGCTTTGCGACTTGAACTGCGCTCCAGGTGGCTGAAAGCACACTGACAGAATTTCCCTCCATAATTTAAAGCTAAATTACACACGCATCACTAGCTTCAGTCATGACAGAGGCTGCAGGGAAGATAACTATATTCTTAGAGAGGCAGGACACTTCACTTAAGAGTCTGAGGGGTTTTCGTTCTAAAAATAATCATTTGAAGGTACACTCATTTTGCAGAGGTTTTGGTATACTTCTATGAGCTGCAGATCAAAAAAACCCAAAGAAACAAAACAAAAGGGATGGTAAAATCCATGTTTACAATAGAAAATTCAGTTTTTTCATACCTCTATTTAGAAAAAGTTAGATTTGTTATACCAGTTTGAAGTAAAGGCAACTCCAGAAATAATGTGACATGCCTTTTTGGGCCAGATCAGACCCTTTAAAAATCCCTAGAAATGCAATTGCAAGATCCAAAAGTGGAAAGGAGAAAAACACTAGGCAGAATGTAAGTGTACTTACACAAATATTGGGGTATTTTCTTCTTCAGCTTGAATTTCTTCAGACCTCAAGAACCAAAAAATCCATTCGTCTACATGGAACATCTTTGCAGACTGCAAGTGGAGCCTTTGTTCATCTGTCAAGGTGGCAGTAAATATTTATGTGCATCTCCCTAGGGGTATGACATTACTAGGATTTCCCATAGTCACTGTTTTCTGAACAAGTAGGCAGCTCAAAAAATATTCAATTATTTTAAAAGCAATGGGTATAATCATGAACTAGATAGATATCGTCATTCCTCATTGATTATTATTTATCATTGCAAATTAAACTAATTGAATTTGATTCTATCTATGTGTGATAAATAAGAACATATTACTTGCCCTGACACACATTATTTAGGGATGGGAATCTCTGCCAACCTTTCAAGAATTTGTTGGAGGGCTTTTATTTATAAACCACAGATGAGGCGTGAAGGAAGATTGCCCCAGGATTAATCATCTACATTTCCCAGCATGTTCTATGGCCAAAGCTCAAGCCATGTTGCAGGTAAAACAATGTGTGGTGAGCCACACAGTCATTGCTGCCAACTGCCATGCCTACCCAGGAAATGACCAGAGAGAGGACTCCATGGTTTTCCTGAGCTGCAATGAACATTGAGACAGACATGGAAATGGGCAGTGACTGCTCAAAGGCTTCCAGGTAGCCTATGTCCTTGATGTCCTGCCTGTCCAACATAATGATAGCCAGGCTCCTGAACCCCCAGACTCCTAGCTCACAGCAGCCCAAACAGCCTCCCTATCACTGCCTCCAGCAATGTCAGAAAAACTGCCCTCCTTCCTGTCCCAATTACCCAGCCAGCGTGATGCCACTTGTAGATGTTCTGCTCTGCTTGCCTCCACTAAATGTGAATGTATCATACCAGGGCCCTATAGGAAAATGAAGGACATCTGTGGTGGGAACTCCTAAACCATATTTCCATTGCCCCCGCTATTGTGACACACAATAAGGTGAAAGATAAACTGGTAGAGAGGCTCTTCCCAATTTAGACCCACTAATAGACCTCTGCATGTGTGAGGGCACTGTCTATCCACGTGGAGACTGGAGCAGACAAAGGTTCCAAGAGAGGGACATCGGGCCATGAATTCTGCTTCCCTGCTCTCCTTGGATGTGTCTACTGAATAGACCATGCAAGTTGATGCGGGCAAGGTCCAAGGCAGAAAAGGGCAGGTGGCAATTAACATTAGCAGGCCTTAAACATTAACAAATAGGGTTTGATCTTTCCAGCTGGCAAAATCTCCTCTGCTATGAGCTGGGCCTGGGGGAGATTGGTAAGGTGTCCACAGGTCAAGGAGTTGGACTCTGACACATCTCATTGTTTTCAGTGGTCAAGCCTCAGACAGCAGAGACAGGAGTTGCAGGCAGAAGGAGACCCTACAGCTGTGGAAGTGCCCTGGGAGTGTGTCTCAAAGGCACAACCAGGCTACATTCGGAAGTGGGACATGTCACAACTTTATTAACTCATTTTAATTGCATTTCCATGGTTTGATTGCAGGAGGCCAGTTGAGTCAGGTTTGTGTTCATTGGCTCTTCTTTCCAAAATTGAAGTTTACAAGGTACTGATGTTGTAAGGTTTAAGTTATGATGCTTTGCCCACTTGTTTGCAGAAGAGCTAAAACCCTTGGAGTACCTGGTCAGTTTGAGTCCTGTGCCTTCTACATTCTCGAAAAGCTAGAACTCTTGAGCTTGCTCAAAGCTTAAAATTGGCCCAGCATCCCTTGCCAGCAGCACAGAGAAGTGGTGTCTGGTGGCAGTGAGCAAAAGTGGAGCCACTGTCCCCTCAGTAGCAGTGTTCAGCGGCAGAGAAGAGCCCCTGGGTGGTGGTTCATCTCAGTCTACTAGTGTCCCCCTGGTGGGGGTGTGCAGCGGGGGAGCAGTGCCAACTCCCCACCCTGTGACACTGAGGACTGTCAGCAGTGGTAGAGCAGCACACTCCAGTGATGGTGAAACGGGGAACAAGGTTGAGCGAACGGGTACACTGCCTCCACTAGCTACCAAGTTCACCCCATGTGGGCCTAAGTACTTTGAACATTTTGACTGTGATACACTGTTAATAGTTGGTTGAGGTGAGCGATTCACTATTTCCCAGTCTTGTTTGCTTCTCTCATTTACCTGCCCCCTTCAGTAAACCATGTTATAATTTAAAGTTGTTTGGGTGTGGGGTAGTTCATTGACATTGGAGCACCAGGTACCCTTTATTTCCCCATGTCTGGTGCAGGTGGGGAGGGAAGTGGGGTTGAGCCAAGAGAGAAAAGAATGTGTAAAACCACCAAATTCAACTTGACCCTGGTGGAAGAGTTTCATCTACTTTGTCCTTGTGCAGGTGACAGTTGATATCACTCCCAGCCATGATTCGTCCCACTCGTCATAATGTAACATAATGGAGGCTATTGAGAAATACAAAGACATGCACACAAAAATCACCAGATCCATTCTGCCTTGGAGCCACTGTCCCCTCAGTAGCAGTGTTCAGCGGCAGAGAAGAGCCCCTGGGTGGTGGTTCATCTCAGTCTACTAGTGTCCCCCTGGTGGGGGTGTGCAGCGGGGGAGCAGTGCCAACTCCCCACCCTGTGACACTGAGGACTGTCAGCAGTGGTAGAGCAGCACACTCCAGTGATGGTGAAACGGGGAACAAGGTTGAGCGAACAGGTACACTGCCTCCACTAGCTACCAAGTTCACCCCATGTGGGCCTAAGTACTTTGAACATTTTGACTGTGATACACTGTTAATAGTTGGTTGAGGTGAGCGATTCACTATTTCCCAGTCTTGTTTGCTTCTCTCATTTACCTGCCCCCTTCAGTAAACCATGTTATAATTTAAAGTTGTTTGGGTGTGGGGTAGTTCATTGACATTGGAGCACCAGGTACCCTTTATTTCCCCATGTCTGGTGCAGGTGGGGAGGGAAGTGGGGTTGAGCCAAGAGAGAAAAGAATGTGTAAAACCACCAAATTCAACTTGACCCTGGTGGAAGAGTTTCATCTACTTTGTCCTTGTGCAGGTGACAGTTGATATCACTTCCAGCCATGATTCGTCCCACTCGTCATAATGTAACATAATGGAGGCTATTGAGAAATACGAAGACATGCACACAAAAATCACCAGATCCATTCTGCCTCCTAAATAAATGTATGTTGTTTCTACTATAGTCTAGGCATACGGTTATCCTGCCCTGAAGAAGAAGAATGGTATTCTCATGGCAGGTTGCACCTTTCATAACAAAGCCATGCCATACACAATTCCTCAGGGTAAGGATGTGGACATGGCCAAGGAAGTAGAGGTATTAACCCCAGAGGAGGTGGAGGAAGAAGAAGAAGAGGTGAGTTTCAAGATTGAGCCCACTCGAAACACAAGCTCTAAGGAACTGAAGAAGGTGGGTGAGAAGTAAGAGGGTGACACATCACTGAGGCCCATCTGCTGTGGCTCATGTAGAAGGGAATAGTGAGGGTGAAAGGGGAAAGAGTAGGGGAGGATAATCCAAGCCACACTGATCCCAAATGAGTCAAAGGAGTGGGTGGAAACTGCCTAGCGAAACTCTGCTTGGAGACATGTATGACTGCAGGGCAAGAAGACAGCCCCACTCTCACTGAGGGTCCTCCTGGCCAAGGCCTCCTTCCTTGTCAGTTCGATGGCTAACTTTGCTAGGTCCAGGAAGAGGTTGACAAGGAGATCCCAGGATTTGGTGGAGCCACAGATGGGAAGTGCATAAACATATGGGCAGAAAACAACAGAATGCAGTTCAACAAGGAGAAATGCAAAGTGCTGCACCTAGGGAGGAAAAAAGTCCAGCATACCTACTGCCTAGGAAATGATCTGCTTGGTGGATCAGAAGCGGAAAGGGATCTTGGAGTCCTAGTGGACTCCAAGATGAACATGAGTCGTCAGTGTGACGAAGCCATCAGAAAAGCTAATGGCACTTTATCGTGCATCAGCAGATGCATGACGAACAGATCCAAGGAGGTGATACTTTCCCTCTATCGGGCGCTGGTCAGACCGCAGTTGGA
>NW_005843277.1:65162-73146 GCF_000455745.1 Alligator sinensis | reverse complement strand
ACCACTCTTTCCTGCCTATGCAGGGGGTCGGACTCGATGATCTATTGAGGTCTCTTCCGACCCTAACATCTATGAATCTATGAATCCATGAAACCCAAACTTGTGGGGAGTAGTGCAGCCAGAACTGCAGCAGGAGGTTCCTGAAGAAGGGGTAAAGGGGTTGAAACTGGCACATGCAAGGTTGGTGGACACCAGGGTCTCCCTCTGCTGACAAGGAGGGGGAAGGTCTTAGAGGTGTTCATAAACTGCACCTGATACATATCCATGGTGTCGGAACCACCAGCTGAGGTCCCCAGTGGCTCATGGAATAAGGGTGGAGGGACCCTCGCTCACTGTCCCTCCTTGCGGCACTCATTGTTAACCTTCAAGGTTGGTGGACACCAGGGTCTCCCTCTGCTGACAAGGAGGGGGAAGGTCTTAGAGGTGTTCATAAACTGCACCTGATACATATCCATGGTGTCGGAACCACCAGCTGAGGTCCCCAGTGGCTCATGGAATAAGGGTGGAGGGACTCTCGCTCACTGTCCCTCCTTGTGGCACTCATTGTTAACCTTTGACCTCCACTTTCATTCCTGTTTTTTATTTTAATTGTGCAAAATATGAAGCTGTTGCATGCTTAATAGCCCCTTCTAATGAGAAAGGGGGCTAGCAGTTTGTGTGTGGGCTTAGGAACTGAGTCATTTTGGAGCTGCATTGCCCTCTTTCTGAGCTTTTACCCTCTGGGCTACAGAAATCCTCTTCTTTAAGGGGCCTCATAGATTTTTCTTCCTATCCACCTCTTTTACAGTAACAGGGCTTGGGTTTAAATTCATAGGCGCTGATTTTTATTTTTGCCAGGGCAGGGCCTAAGATGATGGACATGTGGAAAATGTTATGCGTTATAGGTGACAGCCCTCTTCCCGATGCGGGGCGGGAACCTTAGGCCCCTATGTCCTTGGCACCTCTGCTTGAATCCCATCTAGCTCCATCCTCTTTGGAACCCCCCTTCAGGTAGTTGAAGGCTAAATTGAATTTTTAAGATTTTCATTTATTGTTTGCTATGCATTTAATTATATTTGTTATTGAAGTGAAATGATAAATGTGAACATTTCAAAATCTTTTATTATAAAATTGAGATAAATTGAATGCTATGTACCCCATACCAGATGCTGCTGGTATATTTTTTATATCCCCCCCGCCCCCACCACACACACACACACACACGCACACGCACACGCGCGCACACACACACACACACACACACACACACACACACCCACACACACACACACCCCCCCCCTACAGTGATCCTAGTGTGGTTGTGCATTTAATATAACATAATCCTTTTACAGTCACAGGAACCTCCAAATTTCAGTGCATCAGATTCTACCCTGAATCATTTCAGGGTATCCTGGGATCCACATGTACTGGGCTGTGCGAGACTTCGGGCAGAGCTTCATATCTGGAGAAGCTTCAAATGCTTCGGGGTCCGAAGCAGCACATCCGGGTCGAAGTGCTGCCTTGTTTGGCTTCCCGAAGCGGTTCGGAGCCACCTCCGAGATCCGGCCTTAGGGTATAATGGGGAAACAATAAAATACCTATAACTTTGTTGTTTTGTGATCTGATTTGGATGACATTTTCAGGGATGGTAGCCTCTGCTGAGAGCATGAAACCTGACAAGTTTCAAGAAGATCAATAAGGGTATTGGGGGGGGGGGAACAGCACCCCAAATTCTTGAAAGCAAAGCTCATGTCACAGATAGGCATTACAACATAGCAGGGTGAAAACTGCAGGAGTGGTAGCCTATGCTGAGACCACAAAGCTTGACAAGTTTCAAGAAGATCGGTGCAGGGGTTTGGGGGAAACTGCCCCTCAGGCTGTGGACAAGCAAAACTTGTGCCATGGTGCTTGTGGGACTGACCGTGTCTGGCTTGGGGCGGGGAGGGCAGACACTGCTGCAGGCCTGGCTGCTGAGCTACTGTGTTCCCAGTTACCAATCAATCAATCATGATTCAGTCAGGGACCAGGGACTCAGGGACCAGCTCAATACCCAGGACCTAGCTACTACATAGTGACTTAGCGAGCATCAATTAGCACCTACAAAACCAGGCTAAGGAGAGGAAAGGATCAATACAGACAATCACCTGCCCCAGGACAGACACAGTCTTGGCACGAGTTTTGCCTGTCAGCAGCTAGGGGTGCAGGGCCCCAGCACCCCCCTGCGCCCATCTCCTCCACAGCTGGCAGGCGTCACAGCAGGGGCCACCATCCCTGCAGCTGTCACCCTGCTGCGCCTGAACACACACAGGGTCACCCAGGGCATGAGTTTTGCTTGTCCCCAGCTTGAGGGGCAGTTCCCCCAAACCCCTGCACCAATCTTCTTGAAACTTGGCAGGCTTTGTAGCCTCAGTAAGAGCTACCAGCCCTGCAGCTTTGCCCTCCCCCCGTGCTGTGACATGAGTTTGGCTTTCAAGAATTTGGGGTACAGTCCCCCCCAAACCCCTGCACCTATCTTCTTGAAACTTGGCAAGTTTCATGCTATCAGGAGAGGCTACCAGCCCTGCATGTTTCATATAAATTGGACAAAAAACAGCAAAGTTATAGATATTTCATTGATTCCCCCATTATATCCTATGGCCGGATCTCCGAGGCGGCTCCGAGGCTTCAGCCAGATCAAGGAGTAAAGTGTCTGGAGCTCCAGATCGGATCGCAGATATCCAAAGTGGCCAGATCCAAAGCTGGATCAGATTGCTGCTGACTCGCACAGGCCTAACATTTACACCTCCTTCTTACTGAAATGAATTGAAGTGATCCAGGTGTACATTCATGTATTTGACCAGTTGTACATTCATGTATTTGAAGGCAGAGCAACACCAAACTAAATCTTTTCTTTCATCTAAGTATCTATATCCAGTACCCAGGTAACCTTTCCTGAAAGATATTAAAGAAAGGAGAATGAAAAGAAGGTACAAGAAGTGTGTACGGAAAGAAAACCAGAAGGTGCAGGGGAAATAAATATAAACAATAAATAGTAAAACAAAAATATATTCTCACTTCCTTAATTTCTTCTTATTATTATTATCATCATCATTGTACAGACATAGCAATGGGACCTAGCCATAGAGATTACATTAGTATTTGTTAGAGCTAGAAAACTGCTCTTGGAAGGAGAAACTCAAAAAGAACCTTTCCAAAAATAGCCACAAAACTCACCTACTGGCTGTTGCTGAATTTGTGGTGCTCAAGATTGAGAACATCAGTGTTGACTTTTTCTGGAAGGACTCCTCCCTTTTTCAGCAAATGCTTGTGTCAATGCAAGGTTACACTAATATAATTACACTAATTTTAGAATGAGCATAACTCTCATGAAGAACAATCATCAGTATCAGACCAGAGGCTGGACCTGCATAAATGTCCTAGTTAGAAAGGTGGAACGGAGCTTGAGACGTGTACAGGGAATCCCTTCCTTTATTCAAGCATTCCTCTTTTTCCCGAGCTCTCTCCAGAAAGCACCTTTCACCTCTTTATTTCTCAAAGTATAAATGATAGGGTTTAATATGGGTGTCAGGAATGTGTATAACAAAGAAAGAAACTTGATTGTGTCTGGAGAGTAGTCTGCTTTGGGCTTCAGATATATAACACAGCCAGAGACATAGAATAATATCACCACAATAAGGTGAGAGGAGCAGGTGGAGAAGGCTTTCTTTCTGCCCTCAGTTGAGGCAATCTTCAGGATAGTGGAGACAATGCGAACATATGACAGGAAGATCAGCACAAAGGGGAAGGCAATAAAAATCAAAGCCAACATGAATATACAAAACTCGATGAGGGAAGTGTCCACACAGGCCAGCTTCAGCAGTGGGGGGATGTCACAGTAGTAATGATTGATGACATTGGATCTGCAGAAGGGTAAAGTAAACACCATGCTTGTGATAGCAAAGGACATAACTATCCCACTGAGCCAGGAGCCTGCAGCCAGTGCATTGCATGTCTTCTTGTTCAGAAGTACAGGATAACGCAGGGGATTGCAGATAGCAACATAACGATCATAAGCCATTGAGGCCAGGAGGAAGCACTCTGATCCTCCAAAAGAAAAGGAGAAATAGGTTTGTGCAGCACAGCCAAGGAAAGACATTCTTCTGTCCTCCATTAGGAGACTGGCCAACATTTTAGGGATGTTCACAGTTGTGTAGCAGATCTCCAGGAAGGACAGGATCCTGAGGAAGAAATACATGGGGGTCTGCAAGGCAGCATCCACATGGGTAAGGAAAATGATGAGAAGGTTTCCAGCTAAGGTGAACAAATAAGTAGAAAAGAACACAGAAAAAAGGAAGTGCTGGAGACGTGGAAAGTTGGAAAAACCTAGGAGAATAAATTCACTCAGTGCAGAGTGGTTTCCTTCTGGTGTTCTTTCCATCTTTCTTATCTAGAATAAAGGAAGTAGGAATAAAACAAAGACATCAGGAAAGAATCAAGCAAATGGAGAGGAACATCAGTGAAAGTTTTTTTTTTTTTCTCATTGCTTTTCTTTTCTCTTAATCGCTGGTAAATATATAATTTCAGTATAAGCATCATCGAAATGACTGGGGAATACAGGCAGTCCTCGGACTTACGACACAATTGGTTCCTGAAAATTGGTTCCTTAAGTTGAAACGTAACTCGGAACCAATTTTCTCACAGACAACAATGTTATAAATGGGGGATTGATTCCTGAACCAAGGCCCGATACACTAGTTTCACCAAAAATAACCCAGAATTTAGTACTCAGTCACTTATAGATGAGTAATATAGCTACACTAATGTATTTATATCATAAATAGCAATCATATTGATTTGAAAGGACTTGTTTGAGGTGACCTTGCTGGACTTTGTGAAGGGTTCTTGGCTGGAGTCTTCTCAGGAGTCTTGACTGCAGGTTTTTCTGGAGTCCTGTCTGCTTTCTTAAAGAAAGTGTCCAAGGAAGTTTGGACAGACGTTCTCCAGGGAGATGGGTGATGCCATGAACTTGTTTGCTGGCATGGCATGGCATGGCGTTGGGTTGTATCAAGGGTTGTGAAGTTGAAACTTCCATCAGAAAGTTGAAACAGGGTGTCAATTTATAAACGTAAGTGCCAAACGTTGGAACTTGAAATGCTGTAAGTCAAGGACTGCCTGTGAAATTACCAGTTTTCATTTTGCTCAAAAATATCTTATGTACCTCTATTTCCCTCTTTCTCTGTTTCTTACTTTCATTCTTTTCCCCCAAAAGAACATGAAAAATGTAAATATTTCATGTCAGACCAGCTTGTTTAAGTCTAGTGAAATTATGTAGTTGGTCCAAAAAATGATAGCACTCTAAGAAGTCCTTGACTCTCTCAACATTTTAAGAGCAATCCTTATACTCTGGCCAAAAGTGTACCCAAGCCTGGCATCCTTTTGGGACTGTGATAAAGGGCATCCCTGTATTGCAGAAAACAGCATGCTGATCTATTCTATGACTGGCAATGCAACTGGCCACCTCAGATTTCCCCTGTGACGGGAGCAGGTACCCACTGAGACTTGTGTGGACTGCAGATATCTATTGGCAGTCCCTGGGACAGGGAATGAACTCATATGTCTAGAAAAATAACAAGCAATTCTAATGGTTCTCTTGCAGCGTATGAACTGCATTTGTAGCTCTGCGTAGTTTCATGACTCTTGCACTTACTGTTAAAACTCAGAGGAGGCCAGAACATTTATGCTTAAAAGACATTTTGCCAAATTAAGGGACTTTGGAAAGTTGTCATGTAAATGCTACTGAGCTCACTCCAGGGAGCTTTGATGACTTCTGATCAGAAAGGGGAAGAGAATCAGTGAGAAACAGAAGGGATACACTTCAGTCTCAATGTAGAGAGACCTGAGGTGCCTTTAAACTAGCCTGGTCCCTGGGAGCAGTATGCCCATGCCAGGACAGATCTCAGCATAGGCATATGTACACAGTTTCCCAGGCAGGCTTTGCAGCTTGAACTGACCTCCGGGATGCTGCAAGCACATGGACAGAATTTCCCTGCATACTTTGAAGCTGGTTCCACATGCATCACTAGCTGCAGGCATTTCAGGAGTTGCAGTGAAGACACATATACGCAGAGACAGGTACACACTGGATTTAGGATCTGAGGGGGTTTCTTTCTGAAAATAGTCATTTGGAGATAAGTTCACTTTGCAGAGGTTTCAGTCTGTTTCCATGGAGTGCAGATCAAACAACAATTAAGGGGATGGAGAAACCTGCTTTTGCAATAAAATTTTCAGCTTCTGCATATCTCTACTGAAAACCAGTATAGCAAGTCTAACTTTGTGTAAATAAAGGCAACTCCAAAAATAATGTGATGTGCCTTGTTTGGGGGGGGAGGGTTGTTTTTTTTGCCATTTCAGACCATTTTAAAGTCCGTAATAATGCAATTGCAGGATCAACAAGTGGGATGGAAAAGAGCGCGGGACAGAATGTAATTGTACTTACAGAAATACTGGGGTATTGTCTCCTACAGCTTCAATTTCTTCAAACGTCCCCGTGAAGCAGAGAATCCACTCTTGTGTATAGAACATCTTTGCAGACTCCAGGTGGAGCCTCTGTTCATTTGCGGAGGTGGCAGTAACTGTTTATTTGTATCTCCTTAGAGGGATGATCTTATTAGCATTTCTCAGTGTTAATCTTTCCTAAACAAGTAGGCACGGCAGCTGAAAAATAATTCTGTTTTTCTTAATCCAATGGGTGAAACCATGAACTGGATGCATACTTTAGTTTCTCATTGATTGTTATTTATCATGCCAAAGTAAACTAATTAAACTTCTTTCTATTTATGTGTGAGACATAAGAACATAAAACTTACTGGAGGTCCATTAGAGGGGTGGGGGGGGGGGGGGAATCTCTGCCGTATCCAGCCCTCTCTGATCCTATATAGGCAACTTAACAATATTTCAAGAGTGTGTTGGGGGGCTTTTTAAATATATACCACAGGTGAGGTATGAAGGAAGACTGTCCCAGGAATAATCATCTAAATTTCCCTGCATGTTCCATAGCCAAGGTTCAAGTTATGTTGCAGGTAAAACAATGGTGGGCTACTTAGTCATCACTGCCAATTGCCGTGCCTACTCAGGAAAGACCAGGGTGAGGACTCCATGGCTTTCCTGAGTTGCAGTTGAAGGCGTCATGCCAGTGCCATGGAGAGGAATGAAGGACACCCTTGGTGGGAACTCCTGAACCAGGCTTCCAAGTGATCAGTAAGGCAGCGGTGGTTGGGCTGGGATACTAATGTACTTGTATCCTCTGATCTCAATGGGAAGTGCCATGTGCTTCTGTTGATTCATGCTTTCTACAGCAGGTGTGACATCACAAACCTCATCTACACACATGCTCCGATGCATCCTGATTAGAACATGTCACAGCAGACTGTCTTGAATGATTCAGCATTGAATTCAGTGAAGTGTTGAGGGAGGGGGAAGGGGACAGAAAGGAAGAGCAGAAATTCAAGAAGTGTCAAAATAGTTTGGTTTCTTTTTTCTAAATCCTGAAGTGTTTCATTTTGACAATTTGAAAATTATACCTTTTGGCTCACCATTTCTTAAAAACTTTTATTTGTATTTATAAAATATTTTAGGGGGTAAAGCAAAACAAATTGGTTAAATAAAAAACATTTTTTCCTATCATTTCCTCTTTTAAAAAAAATCTGCAAAGTATTTAATGGTGCCTACAGATGTTCAGGGCTCTACATACCCCTCCCTCTCTCTCTCCCTCCCACCCCCAGCCCAACAGATTAATAGATTCATAGATTGTAGAGTCGGAAGGGACCGCAATGGATCATCGTGTCGACCCCCTGCCCCTGGCAGGAAAGAGGACTGAGGTCAGATGACCCCAGCCAGGTGACTATCTAGCCTTCTCTTGAAGACCTCCAAGTTAGGTGATAGCGCCACCTCTCTTGGAAGCCCATTCCAGATCCTGGCCACTCTTACTGTGAAATTTTTTTTCCTAATATCTAACCTAAATCCACTC
>NW_005843277.1:49693-63243 GCF_000455745.1 Alligator sinensis | reverse complement strand
ATGAGTGGCTTGTTTTGGCTGTCTGCTCCTCCCAGCAGATATCTGGGTAGTTTAGATCTCCCATGACCACTGCCTCCCTTGCCTGTGTGGTGTCTGCTAGCTGCCTGGACAATACATCGTCTAGCTCTTGATCCTGATGAGGAGGCCTGTAGTAGACCCCCACAACCAAGTCCTTTTCCCCTGGCCCTCCCTGGATCCTGACCCACAATGCCTCGATGTTCCCCTCCTCCACCCCCGCCTTAATGGTGGAAGACATATACTGCTCCTTAACATAGAGTGCTACCCCCCCACCTTTTTTCCCCACTCTGTCACGCCTATACAACCTATACCCCTCAATGCCCACCGCCCGGTTGTGTGTAGAATCCCACCATGTCTTGGTTCATCCTGGCTGGAGTGCAGGCAGTCCTTGGACTTACGACACAATTGGTTCCTGAAAACCATGTCTAAAGTCAAAACATTGTAACTTGGAACCAATTTTCTCATAAGAAACAATGTTATAAATAGGGGATTGGTTCCTGAACAGAGGCCTAATACCCTATTTTCACTAAAAATAACCCAGACTTTTGTACTCAATCAATTATTGATGAGTAATATAGCAACATTAATGTATTTATATTGTAAATACCAATCATATTGATTTGTAAGGACTTGTTTGAGGTGACTTTGAACTTTTTGAAAGGCTCTTGGTTGGACTTTTGGAAGGGTTCTTGGCTGGAGTCTTCTCAGGAGTCTTGTCTGCAAATTTTCGCTGCTTTCTTAAAGAAAATGTCCAAGGAAGTTTGGACAGATGTTCTTTAGGGAGATGAGTGACGCAGCGAACTTGTTTGCTGGTGCAGCGTTGCATTGAATCAAGTGTTGTAAAGTTGAAACTGACGTCAGAAAGTTGAAATGGGGTCAATTTATAAATGTTGCAAGTGTGAAACATTGTAACTCACAACACTGTAAATCAAGGACTGCCTGTATTTAGGGGAGCCAGGGATGGAGGGGGAGGGCTCCATTCCCCCAACCCACACTCGGACCTCTTGACAAGCATGGAGCTCCCAGCTTTTTTTGCATAGCCAGATCTGAGCAGGGCCAGTGGCCGGGGTGGAACGGAAACCCCTCACCTAGTGGGCCTGGCCTGGCTCTCATCAATACCCCAGATGGGGTAGCTGGGGGGCCTGTGAAGTAAGGGGCTCCATCCAAATTCATTTGGCTAGGGTTAATTTTTTGTGCAATTGGGTATTTTAAAAGCGCTCTGCAGCCATGCATGTGTGATAAGTCAAGGCTGTAGATAGCAACATTAATGTATTTATATTGTAAATACCAATCATATTGATTTGTAAGGACTTGTTTGAGGTGACTTTGAACTTTTTGAAAGGCTCTTGGTTGGACTTTTGGAAGGGTTCTTGGCTGGAGTCTTCTCAGGAGTCTTGTCTGCAAATTTTCGCTGCTTTCTTAAAGAAAATGTCCAAGGAAGTTTGGACAGATGTTCTTTAGGGAGATGAGTGACGCAGCGAACTTGTTTGCTGGTGCAGCGTTGCATTGAATCAAGTGTTGTAAAGTTGAAACTGACGTCAGAAAGTTGAAATGGGGTCAATTTATAAATGTCGCAAGTGTGAAACGTTGTAACTCACAACACTGTAAATCAAGGACTGCCTGTATTTAGGGGAGCCAGGGATGGTGGGGGAGGGCTCCATTCCCCCAACCCACACTTGGACCTCTTGACAACGGCATCAAGGACTGCCTGTATTTAGGGGAGCCAGGGATGGAGGGGGAGGGCTCCATTCCCCCAACCCACACTCGGACCTCTTGACAACGGCAGCATGGAGCTCCCAGCTTTTTTTGCATAGCCAGATCTGAGCAGGGCCAGCGGCCGGGGTGGAACGGAAACCCCTCACCTAGTGGGCCTGGCCTGGCTCTCATCAATACCCCAGATGGGGTAGCTGGGGGGCCTGTGAAGTAAGGGGCTCCATCCAAATTCATTTGGCTAGGGTTAATTTTTTTGTGCAATTGGGTATTTTAAAAGCGCTCTGCAGCCATGCATGTGTGATAAGTCAAGGCTGTAGAGCATGTTCAGGGGCCACATACATGAAAAATGTAACTTGCAAGTGTAAGAATCCTTAGTTTTAGCTCATACCCAATATGATTTTTACATCCAATTGTGTTGCTGTTGAGCCAAAAATATATATCTATTTTACCCCAGCTGTTAATAATATGGCATAAACTAATCTATTAAAAATGAAGAATAGTTTAATCTCAGCTGGAAGCCAGCCTTAAGACACAAGACACAGATACATGTTGTACTTGAAATTTAGGCAGATCCAAATTGTCCTGAAACCCATACTTCTGAAATGAGGATTTAGTCTGTTTCCCAACACTTTCTATGTCTCTTGAACCTGCCCCCCCTTACCCCCCCATCCCCCCAGTTCTCCAAAATTCCCTAAGTGGACCCCACACATGACTAAGTGGCTAGTGTGGGGCCATGGGCAGGTGGGGAGCATCTGGGAGGAGGATGGGTTTGCAGGTCCAGGGCTGGGGATTGGGATCATGATAGAGATCATGATGACAATGCAAGGCAGGGGCCGGAGCAGAGCCATGTTCTGCTGCCTTCATGGCCCTGCAACGGTTGTCTGTTTCATGGACAGGGACATGTAGGGAGTGGATCACAGCCCTCCCCTGGGCCCTGGCCCAAACTTTGGGCCTGGCCCCACACTGTCACTGCCCAGAGATCCTGGGGTATCCATGGAGACAATCTGGGACCCACACAGGTAGGGCACAAAGCCAGGCAGACAGGATGGGTCTGCAGGAAGGCACACTATATCAAATCTACTACTTATATCTTGCCCCCTAGAGGGCTTTGACCCTCTCAAACAAGGAGATGAGATTGGTTTGACATGATGTATTTGCTATCTTCTTAATATTTTCTGTGCATTTACAAATTCTTCAACTAATATTTTTTCCCTGCATATTTCCAGGTAGTATAGTTTGTCAAATATTCACCAAATCCTCATTTCTACATAAATATTAAACAAACAACATAAAAACAATTACAGAAAGATGCACGTATAATAGCTATTACACATTGCAAATCTGCCTCTTGTCCTCCATCCCCTCTTTTTCCCAAATCTTTTGATTGCACAGTACTCAAAATAGAGAAGAGACTGAACTTGTATGTAAAGTGTATAAAGACAAGCCATTATGGATACTAGTGTATAGGCATTGCAGGTATCTCTCTACATTCCTATCCAAACTATCCTATTTGACTTTTCCCTTAGAAACTCAGAAAAGAAAAATCTAATGTTCATGAAAAATTGTTGTTTGGTTTGGGAGTTTGTTGGGGAGTAAAAATAAGCAAAAAACTGCAAACCTAAAGCCACAATTTGGGAGGATTTGGAAAAATATATACATTGGCTAATAAAAAGGAGACCTATTTGATGACCCATGTCTTGAATACAGAAATGTTTTTCGATTGTACAGTTTTCACTAGCAGAGTAAACATCTATCATTTCCAATTTAGCATGAAGGAAAAAAGAAATCTCAAGCAAAATGCCATTTTTAATAGAAAAATACCCCCAAAACAACAAAAATAAAAATGTTCAAATTTCCTAGCTTTTGATCAGTCTCCTGATTTGTACTATTGTTAATGCCCTGAGTTCAGAAAGCACTTTCTGGCTATCACCCTTTTCAAAGCACCCTTCACTTCCTTGTTCCTCAGGCTGTATATGATAGGGTTTAACATGGGGGTAACGACTGTGTAGAAAAGAGAGAGCAGTTTGTCTATATCTGGGCTATATGCAGAATTAGGGCGCAGATACATAACAATGCCAGTCCCATAGAACAGTGTCACCACCACCAGGTGTGAGGAGCAGGTGGAAAAGGCTTTATGCCTGCCCTCAGCTGAGGGCATCTTCATGATGGTAGTGATGATAAGAAGGTAGGAAACCAGAATCAAGACAAATGGAAAAGTTATGAATATCAGGGCAACCACAAAGACTACCACTTCACTCAGAAAGGTGTCTCCACAGGCCAACTTCAGGACTGGGGGGATGTCACAGAAAAAATGATTTATTTCATGGGAGCCACAAAAAGGGAAGATAAATATGACTGAGGTTTCACCAAAGGACATGAATATACCACTGAGCCATGACGCAGCAGCCATCACTGTGCACCTTGTGTTGTTCATGATGCATGAATAGCGTAAGGGATGGCATATAGCGGTGTAGCGGTCGTATGCCATGACACCAAGAAGAAAACATTCTGTGCCCCCAAGAAATAGAAGGAAATACATCTGTGTGGCACAGCCAATGAGTGAGATGGTTTTATCGTCTGAGATTAGGTTGGCCAGCATCTTTGGGAGGGTTACAGAAGTGTAAAAGATCTCCAGGAAGGACAAATTCCTAAGAAAAAAATACATGGGTGTGTGGAGGGCAGGATCTGCCAATGACAAGCTAAAGATGAAAAAGTTTCCCATCAGTGCAGTTATGTAGCTCATTAGGAATACAAGAAACAGTAAAGCCTGTAGTTCTGGAAGGCCAGACAGTCCCAGGAGAACAAATTCTGGGAAAACCGTCTGATTCTCTTTTTCCATATAGGCCTTGACCTCCTGAGGGCAATGTTTGTTCCTAAAAAAAGAGAGAAGCCAATAAAACATAGATTTTATGATACTGTAAGTAGTAGAAACTAGTAGGGAGAGCTGCTCAGGCTGACCCATTCTAAAGACCCAGACTCAGAAAGGCGTCGTTCTATCCCTTTCCTTCCAATCCCCATGCCCTCTTCTGTCTCCTTCCTTTCAGGAGCTGGATATACATGAGTCTTTTTTGACTCTGATGAATATCTGTATCCATCATGGATCACTTTTGGTCTTTCTGGTCCACTTCTTTGATGGCCATGTAACTGAATATAGAGATTATTTAATACAAGAGAACAGACATATGTACTGTGGTCCTATTTTTGGAATGACATGAAGTTATAGGTGGCCACCCTAAGCGGGAGCAGCCCAGAGCTTTAGTGTTATTAAAAATAACAAGTAACATTTGGGAAGAAAGAAAGATATGTTTAAACATTTTATACTTGTCTAAATATACACCAGAAGGGTACTATTTATCATCACTTAACTTCACAATCATATGCAAAAGCCTTTGTTGCCAGTAAGGGCTCATTTTTGCTCCACCTGTCAGTCTCAGCCAGGTGCTGAAATAATTGGGGCCATACCTAGATGTTGCCCAGAGTAATCTCCATGACTCCTCTTAGACTGACCCACTGAGAAAAAAACATGGGAAAATATGTAGGGCCAAAAGAAGAGGAAGCCAAAGAAAACATGATTCAGTGCAATGAACACTGTCCTGTATTGGGGAAGAAGGACTTAGCTTGGCTCCTGTTCCCAATGGCTTTTCTGCGAGTTAGATTTAACAGTCTTTGGATAAAATGGATAGACCGTGTTGGGATAACATTTTGCTCCACTGGAGCAGGCTGAAGTGTAAAGAAATGGAAAAACACCAGCTCCACGCTTACCTAGATGTACAAGTCTCCCACATTTCTCTCAGAAGTCCTGCTTCTCCCTCTGAAAAACTGAACCACCATGCTATAGAGCATTTAACAACTGCTGGCTTTCACTCTCATTTGTAAGAACTGTCCATTTTGCATTCAAATCATAAATATTCATTAAAGCAGATCTGAAAGATGGATGACCCTTTTGAGTAGTCTCAGCATCAACTCTAGAGTCGTTCATATTCTGTCTTTTAGGATTTAATTATTTTATACAAAGTAGAACAACATCAAACAAGATTGATAGTAGTCTATTCCACAATTTGCCTTAGTATGAATTTAGTGTAAGTTGGTTTGCATAGTAGGTGGAGAATCTGGGTATACATACCCACCAGACAGAGAAGGGGACTGGACCCCCAGCCGTACAACATATGTCCTACTAAATGATATTAGTTGAGGAAAAAAAAAAGAAGCTAAAGCTGTCTGACACATTGTCATTAACTCTACTCATTACCTTACCTTGTACAGTATCAAATGTCTGGAGGATGAAGACCATTCTTCTGTTATTTTGATTGGCTCTGGTACATCAGATGAAAGCTTATTGCTCACCTTTAGAAGACATTTTTAGTCAAGGGCTCTTAGACAGAATTATAAAGGTCAGAAAGACAGACTGATTTTCAAACAAATAGTTATTAAAACCAGAAATGATTATTGTAGTGCACTGAGGTGAAGATGGATCATTACAGAAATTCTGCTGACATATTTTGTAGGAAAACCTGATTTGCAAATAAATGAAGAGCTTAATATAAAGAAAATGGTTTTTGCATGTGATTTTGACCACTATATATTTTCCAGACAAAAAATAAAAACATGAAAAAAAAGATAGAAATAAATAAGCCTTCTATTCTGTAGATATCAGCTACAAAATTACTTGCTTTTTGGCAATGTTTTGCTATAAAAATATAAGCATTTACTTCTAAATGAAAATACATAAGGAAATCAATAAGCAAAATGTGCCAGTGATGGTATCTCTAAGTGGAACGTTATATGACTTACTATAACCTCACAATCTTAACACTAGTTTTTGTAGTAATATTTCCAGAATCAGATAAAAAGCTCAGATTTCTCAGAGAATTTCTGGTTTTGAATAGAATAGAATAGAGATTTTGTGGCTTTGAAATGAGCTATACCACCTTGATAAGACATGTCTTCAGACTAACACAGCTAATACATCGCCCTGAAATACCTTGTCTCTGTTTAATGACCTTAATGACTTGTGATATTATCCTTTATTCCCCCTGTTTTCATTCACAAAATATGTTACAGAAAACAGAGAAAGGAAGAAAACAATAACCTTTAGCTACATAGTTTTTGTTGCATTTAGAGTAGAAATGCCTGATACAGCCTTAAACTCACTAACATTATTCAGACCCTGATGACCTCTGCTCTGCTATGACTAGTTTACTTCCAATATTTAAATTGATTCACGTAAGTTAAAAAAGGAAGACACATTTGAGGTGGTTCTGATTGATTAGAGTCAGAGCCTGCAACCAACATAACCCTTTTCATGCATAGTTTATCCCTAGAATTAATGGGGTTTGGCTTAAATTAGCCAGGATTGTCCTAGGAAAAAAGTGTTATCTCCAATACTTCAGAGGTACTTAAAGTGGGACAACACGTTTGTATAAGTGTAGGATATCAGATTAAAAGGCTTTACCCTGGAAGAAATCTGACATCTGTTTTTATCCTTAAGAGTAGCTTGGATGTCTCCAAACTACACTATAATATTTTTTTGTGACTAGAGGGCAAACAAAACTGTGACACTTAAAAGAGGAATGACAGTTTAATGGAGATAGTAAAATAGAAGCAACACAATAACCAAAATGAAAGGTCCAAAACTTTACAACAGTTTATAAATCATTGTAATGCATTGAATATTTTCTATTTGTTGAACCATCAATGAAGTTAGGTGCCTAACTCCCTTAGTTAATTTTGAAAAGTTCAGTCATGGTTAACACTGGCTTCGACATGCCTGAAATGAAAAATCTCTCACCTGTTCCTGGTGCACAGACTGGTATCTTCTTGGGGTATGAACAGCCCCACTTTGTAGGGACAAAGTTATAATAATAATAATAGATAAACCCTTGGGATGTGATATTATGTGCAAAACACTATGACATCTGCTCAGTTACAGTGAATAACAGGTCATTTTGATTTTCATCACAGCATTACCTTTCAGGCTTTCAGCCCATTAGTGCGTGAGGTTTTACTATTGAGCCTGTCATGGATAGATTATAATGCATTTAAAATATCCATTTATTTGAAGCAGTTTTTTTCACTGAGTGAATTTGATTCAATAGAAAATATGGTAATCAAGTTCCATCTTGTGATGTTCTCAGTACCACTTCAGCAGAGCTTGAACCTCAGACTTTCAGGTCCTCCACATGGACTGCCACCATTCAAGCTAAAGTTTTAATTTGCTGCTCCTTTTGTGGACCAGATACTAAGAGCAGAACTTTATTTCACTTTATATTCCCCAATGGCAGTTATTCAAGTATATTCATGATACTTTTTGTACTTATGGATAGGTGATATTCCTCCTTACGTGCAGTGTAGATACATAAACATCTATGAGACTACTGAGCAAGTTTATTATGGTGCAACTCCCCTGGGCTGAACTGGTATGTGAGCCCATATGAATGTATCCAAGTGAGCATGAATCCAGAAATTGTGACCAAGCTGTTTCTCACCCCTACATCTCCAGGTCATCAGCAACATCAGATATCCCATGCTCCCAAGTTGGGTACAATTCTCATAAAATGATGGTGAGTGTACAGTCCTCTCAAGGACCCACCTCAGATACCTGGAGGAAAAAACAATGTTTTTCTTTTGCTTCATAACCACCCAGTCCAGCTTGGGGAAGCACGTCTTTTTAGTTCTTGGCCAGCTCTGCTGACATGCCAGCTTCCTCACTGACACTTTGGAAGATGTTCCAACACAGCCTACATCATCAGGTCTAGGGAGATAAACAATCTGGGGCTCTCACCTTATTACATAGTCCTCAAGGTAGTGCTCCAGGCAAGGCAGCTGGCCTGGCCATGTGCCCTCAGAGTCCTTCATGCCTTCCAAGTGCTCCAGTCCATAGCCAGGGTCCTTGAGGGCTTGGATAGCACTCCTTGCCTCAGGGTATCTACCCCAAGACGGACATAAGCAGAGTGGGCGTACCTACACATCGCCCTATGGTGATGTATCAATGTGCTACTTTACTGTACGGTGTGCTATGGCGACATAGCAATCGCATGGGTCTACACATGATTGCTAGCTATATCATCATAGTGGTGCGCTCCCCACTTATAGCACATCACTATAGCAATGTAGTGGGGAAATGAAAGTGTGTGCTACCTGCATGGTGCAGTATGGGAGGTTACTGTGCCATACTTTAGTACTTCCAAAATGAAGTACTAAAACACAATGCCATAGCAAAGTCACCATGTGGTGACATATAGATGTGCTCATTGAGTATTCGGTGCTTTACAATGGCTATCCAGATGTGGGCAGAGTATAGAAGGTGATATCGCTGATACAGATTAGACCTGTGCAAGTAGGCAGCTATTCAATCCAGCTTCGGATCCAGGCACTTTGGATGCCAGGGATCTGATCCAGAGCTCTGGACAGGGTTCCCGCTTCAAACCGGCCGAAGTGGCTCTGAAGCTTTGGAGCCGCCTTGGAGATCCAGCCATAGGGTATAATGGGGAATCAATGAAATATGAATTGATGTTACAGATGTGGTAGGGAAATAAAATTTGAATTTCTGAAGGAATGTTGTGGTTTCAGAACTTGTTTCAAATGATTACCAAGATTAAAAGAGGATTTTTCTTTGATTGGTTTTTGTTTTTTGATAATTGACCCAAAAAAAGAGTACCATCCCAGAATTGCTATTAAAGTACTCCCCTGGAAAGAATTAAATCCAGTTACAAGTACTTGCTTCGATCCAGAAAAAACAACCATTCAGTTCTTGATACCTCATATCAGTATCCTTTCTACTGGAGCTAAGAGTAAATTTCCTTCCTTCCTTCCTTCTCTCTGGCCTGAATCCAATGAGGTCATCCAGAAGAATAGACATCATCCTCCAAAATGATTGCTTTTCAATGGATCAGCATTTCTGATTCAAAAGCAGAAAATGAGCCAAGATCTAGCTATAAAACTGAATCACATGCTAGCAAGAGACTAAATCAGTCACATCTATTTTTATTTTTCAAGTGAAAAGTCCTGAGTAAGGACCTGAGAGTAAATGGATTTTCTCACTTAGCAAACTAATTCGTAACAAGATCCAAGGGCTAGAAGTAGAAGTTTTCAAACATGAAATTGTAACTAAGATTCCTTTCTATTGTCCTACATTTTTCAGTGAGAGTAAACATTATTTGATATTTAGATTAACAATTCTCTACTAGATAATCAGCTAATCCACTTCAAAATGCATGTGATATAATCTTTATCCCACAGACGCTTTAAGTTAAGAGTGGATGCCTCTCTGATAGATGCACTGTGGTTCCACAGCAGTTGTAAGAGAATCACTGGCTGCGGTTGTATTGCTGTGTTTGCTGGACGCCACGGTGGATCAACACAAAGCCCATAACTCCCCTCTCCCTGCCTCCCTTCCACCCAAACAGCTTTAAAAACTGCAACTCTATTGAAACTTCAAAAAAAATAGATTCCAGGTTCTGCCATCTGAAAGCCTTTTATTTTAAGTCTTTCATGTCATGTGAATAAAATCAAGGCACTATAAACCTCATCTTCATAAGATGTATCACAAAACTGACCTTTTATGTCAATCATGCTTGGTGAAGTATTCCTGGATTTTAAAGTATTATTTCCTTGTATTGCAAACTCTTGCATTAAAGCATTTTCGTTATGCCTTTGCAGATTGATAATATTACCCAAAAAATGAAGTCATCCTTTTTGGCCATTTATGTGGCTATAGGATGTGATCTTGACAGATGACAATCACATTTAGCAAGAAATACCATGTTAACTAGTGGGTAAAATCAGAATTCTTGATGAAGAAAGTACTTTGTTAAATTCTTCAGCAAATGTTTCACAACAACATATCTTGTTGGATTAGTTTTATGATCGTGGCTGACCATTCCTGTTAAGTTATTCATTGCTAAATTATACACGGTGTTTTTGCAGAATGTTAATGACTATAAATGAATACAGGAATTTGCTTCAGCCAAATATGAGCTTTGGTTATTTTGCTGTGCCCAGGAGCATTCCAATATATTAGTTCCAGAAAAAAACAATGACCGGGGAGACAGAGGAACCCCTCCTTTCAGCCTAGTTTTTAAGTAGTTATGGCACTTTCCTAGTTCCTACATAAATACTACATAGCTGCCCTAAGGGGTGATTGGATTTGGGCCATTATCAATAAGGAGATCACTCGTTACAACAGTCTGAGATGTGAAAGGGGCTGGAACCAACACTTCCATTGTTTGAATGGGATATTTTGTTTGAAAATGGCAGCCTTATAGAGCAGTGTGCATTTCTGAGAGCCTTCTTAAACAAAATGGTGTGGCTAGAAAGGAGCATGAGTGAATGTTCACCTGGCAGCATCCTTTGCAGGGATATTGAACATTAGACTAGAAATTACAGAGTCTTAAATATCTTTTTTTCCCCCACTCTGCCTCTTTTATAATTCCAGAATTTAAGGGTGGCACTTCTTACCAAACAACAATTAACTCTCCAAGTTACTATTACTGCTAATATATTTACTGCCTAGTATGAGTGGACCCAGAACTATGTCCAGTGCTTACAGTGTGTTAGAACTACAACAGTCTTTCCCTGTTACAACATGTTGTTATGATAGCATCTTCTCAGCTTGCCTCTGCTTAGCATCTGTAAGTACCCATAGGTACTTGTGGCCATTTTCTCAGGCACCTGATGATAATAATGATAAAAAATGTACTTCAATTTTAAGTCTGAGGTGCTCAGTATTGCAAGCCCTTTACTTTCATGTAGCATCGGGCAGAACATCACAGGCATCCTCCGCATTTGCAGTATTGCTTGATGAAGAATCTGTTTGAATCATACATTTCCTCCTGGGCCTGACAAGTGTACGCCGTCAGGTGCTGAGGCTGCTCAGTCTTTCACAGTGGCAAATATCATTGTATCCTACCATTTTCACTTTTAGCCAGCTGTGCTAGGAGTTTTCCCTGGCCACAAAAGTCACACCATAAAGTTAGCTGATCCATGAAAACATGGAACAAATTCCTGAAACAGATGGCTTTCTCCCCAGATATGCACTGGAGGCTGGTGAAGAGGACATCTTGTGCACAATGATGGGTGATTAGTTTGGGATTTACATGCAAATCATAAAAAGCAGGCTATCAAGGGGTGAAAAAAACCTGCTTAAAAACCAGTGGCACACACCGTGGCAGCATGTGCTGGCCAAAGCTGAAGCCTGACGGCTGGCGTGGGGGTGATGTGGTTCCAGCCCGGAGAGATCCCCCAGGATCCCAAGTATGACTGCTAGCCACAGCCTCCGGTACCCCACCTGAGGTAACTTGCTGTGTGACACAGCGTGCATGGTAGAGGCATTTCCTGGGTACAGCTAAGTGCCCTGCCGCTAGTTGTCCCTGGGGAACCAAGCATCCCCTCAACATATGGCCCTGGCATGTATATATATATGGGTGGGATATCCTTCTGGAATGAAAGAGTATAATTTGTCACTTTTAACACACTGACTGTATTTTCTAGTAGACCAACCAATAAAGAGGATGTGCAGGAAGATGTTCAATACTTGTTACCATTCAAAACACTGAGGATGGACTTCTATCATGCTTCTAATGCTCCACAGCCTGGAAATAGCATTTTACTGTAACCTACAAAACACTTTGAATCCTTTTGGGATGACTAAATTTCTTAGGTGTCACAGAGGTGCCTCCATCTTAGCCTGAAAAATTATCTCCAATCTAAACTTACCATCCCAAGCATGCTCAGAAGTAATATAAGGAGGCCACCAAGACACCAGAATCCATTTCACTTCTTTCAGATCCCATTACTCCAGAGAAGATGCTTACATTTTAGGCCAGGGAAGAAGCCACCATTCTAAGCTACAGCATCAGGAACCCTTTGTTTATCCTTCTTCTTTTGTCAGGATGCTTTCCCTCCTGGATGCTTGATGGCCTAGCCACATTTTGGGTCTGAGAAGTGCAATAGATTGTGACCATGCTGCCTAAGCTATAAGCCATTAGCACATAGCTGACTTCATATGTCTGAGCAGAGAGACATAGTTTGCTGTGTTAGTCTCAAGTCAAGTAAAAGACATGGTAGATTTGCACTTTATAGACTAACTAAAATAGATATACATATAAAGCATACGCTTTCATGACCTGCATGTGATGAAGTGAGCTACAGCTCACAAAAGCTTGTGCTATATAGCTATATCAACTCTGGTTAGTCTAGAAAGTGCAATTTGACCTTGCCTCTTATTTCTGGTAATACAAAGTAGATGTGACATTTATCCCGATGGTAGAGAAGCAATTTGTCTTCCACCCAGCTAATGCTCAGTGAGTGCATCTACACATGCAATTAATGCAACACAAGAAACTCCAGAGGAGTTTGAGCTAGAGTCAACTGCTCCTACGAACAGCATTTACACATGATCCTGGGACAGCAGCAGTTTGAGCCAGGGCATAGTGGGCCCCTGGCTGGCTGGGATGACCTGGTACAATGTATGTCTGCCATCAGCATCTGCACATGGCTTTCAGCACAGTAAAGTATTCTGCCATAAGCTTGTACTGTCCCTGAATGTTATACTATGGCAGAGATAAGAAGTTTACTATGCCCTAGCACCGGTGCACATGTAGACTGGGGCCATGTGTAGATGAAACAAGAGGCATATGTGCACAACACTTTAAAGTGGGCTAAATGCTTTTGCATGACTTAAATGGTGTTGGTGTTTGCACTCCTCCGTGACATATTGTGCATTAATTCTGACCACCGTAGGAAATTTGCCGGTGTAATGAACCTTAAATGACTTGGGGCACAGCAAACTAAAACTCCTTCAAGGAGTTTTAGTTTGCTGC